>NC_069503.1:1042415692-1042680692 GCF_027579735.1 Bombina bombina | reverse complement strand
CACTAGTTTCGTGTCCATTTCTTCCAGTTGTTGATGTAGCATAGGTATCTCACTATTGTTCCTAATGACACGAGTGAGTTGGGAGGTGACAATCCCTTTCTTTTGGTGCAGAGGGTGAAAACTCCTCGCATCCAACAAGGAATTGCGGTCAGTTGGTTTAGTATAAAGAGAGGTAACCCTACATCAACCTATAAAAGGCAGGTATACTTAGTGAACAGGAACAGACAATTCTCACTACAGATTATCCAAAGGTTCCTGTACTCTACTTACTGCCAAAGGTGCATAAAACCTTACAAAATCCACCTGGCAGACCGATTGTGTCTGCCAGGGGTTCAATTTTGTCCAGTTTGGCCATATACATTGACTCGCACCTCCAGCATGTTGTTAAGCATACTGAATCTTATTTAAAGGATTCCCCAGATATGATTCGTGTTCTCAAGGAATATGTTGGTTTAAGTGTTGATGATGTGCTTGTCACCATGGACATGGACAGCCTTTACACTGTGATACCTCATCATGAGGGTGTGGAGGCTGTCAGGTCCATGGTGACGGGCAATGATTTGTACAATGGTCCACCCGTAGAGTTCCTTTGCGAAATGTTAACACATTGTCTTGAGAAGAACTATTTTAAATTTGAAAATGACTATTTTTTGCAAATCGCAGGTACAGCCATGGGTTTGAATGTGGCACCCACTTATGCAAACCTCTACATGGCGTGGTATGAATGCACGCTGATGCGGCCACATGACAATAGCAACATCATGTACTACACACGCTATATCGATGATGTGTTCTTGGTGTGGAGAGGTGGTGAGCCAGCATTGCTTGAGTGGGTGTCACATTTGAATACCATGGCTTGTCCAATCAGGTTTAAGTTGGAATACAGTACAGTATCTGTACATTTTTTGGATCTTAATATTTTCAAAGTTGATGCAGAGGGTATCACTCGTTTTGGTACCTCTCTTTATACTAAACCAACTGACCGCAATTCCTTGTTGGATGCGAGGAGTTTTCACCCTCTGCACCAAAAGAAAGGGATTGTCACCTCCCAACTCACTCGTGTCATTATGAACAATAGTGAGATACCTATGCTACATCAACAACTGGAAGAAATGGACACGAAACTAGTGGAGAGAGGCTATACTAGAGAGATGGTTAAGAAGGCACGTGATGATCTTATGGATCCCACTAATCTGGAAAAAAGGCAAAGAACAACCAAGTCAGACCCTGACCGGATCAACATGGTTACTACATATACATCAGATTCGAGACACCTCACTGAGGTGGTCCGGAGGAATTGGCCAGTGGTAGGCAGTGATCCCACACTACCATTTGGGAGGGTGGCTGCCCCCAGAATAACATACCGAAGAGCAAATAACCTAAAGGACATATTGGTTAAGTCAGATCCAATAAGGAATTACAAAAAGGATACTTGGCTTAAACCCACGAAGATTGGCTGTTTTCCCTGTTCTGGATGTGTAACCTGCAATGGTATGCTTAGGGGCAATTCGTTTCAGCACCCTCACAGCAACAAAAGATTCAACATTAGGCATCGCCTTACCTGCACCAGCGTACATGTAGTATACATGATTATTTGCCCATGTTCCAGTGTATACATCGGTAAAACTGTAACAACCTTCCGCGAGCGTATGGCAAACCACCGGTGCACTATACGGGAGGCCCTACGCAATGGTGAATCAGAACAACCAGTAGCTAGGCATTGCATCCAACATAAACATGCGGTTTCAAGTTTACGCACAATGCTTATAGATCATATACCCCCACTCCCAAGGGGAGGTGATAGGGGGAACCTGTTACTACAATGCAAAACCAAGTGGATCTACAGGCTAAATACCATCTCTCCATGTGGCCTCAATACCTCACTGGACTTCAGCCCTTTCTACTAGATAAATTCTGTTTTTGCAACATAATCAGAGAACACAGATTTGTCCTGTTATAGCGTATGGGTCTTAAAAATGGACAATTAATCTTCTCTCACATATTGTTCCCATGTTTCTACCATAATACTAGTAGGCATGAATGCGAGCTAGTATCTCACCTTATATGTAAATTGCAGTTGTTTACTGTCACTATGACATCAGATGCTTTTTTGATACTTTTCACTCATTATGATATGGATACAATGTTATATAGATGCTCCTTTCTGATACATTTTTGAATTTTATACACTATGTTTTTTACGCACTTTGTGTTTAGTATTATTTGCTGGGAGTGTTGCGCTGATATAGACATCGTTTTTGTCCAACATTTTGGAGACTTGCGGTACTTTGCCCCATTATAATAAGTATGGGGAACTCCGTCAATATGTGTAATCGGCGACACATTCGATATGCAAATATATCTATTGGTCTATTGCACATTCGCCGAGTAACTGTGTATAGTTTACATGTTGCCATGGCAACGTCGGCCCTACGATCTCACAGGGCGCACAGATCAGCGCTCCCTGATGACGTCAGACGCCGATTTTATACACGATGGGCTGGCGGCATGTGCTATATTCCAATAGTATTTAAGAGGTGATTA
The DNA here is from genome assembly GCF_027579735.1 of Bombina bombina. NCBI lineage: Eukaryota > Metazoa > Chordata > Amphibia > Anura > Bombinatoridae > Bombina > Bombina bombina. The sequence continues at coordinate 1,042,678,148 of NC_069503.1, read as the reverse complement.
GGGGTAAGTTTGATATGAAGCTTTTTAATATTTTGATACATTTGATAAAGGCACAATGGTGTGCCGAAACGTCATGGTATTATTATTGTTTTAATGGATTGAATAAAGGATTACCTTTTATGAAGACCAGTGAGTGTCTGTGTTCTTGGAGAGGATATATATATATATATATATATATATATATATATATATATATATATATATATATATATATATATATATATATATATATATATATATATATTATATATATATATATATATATATATATATACATATACATACATATACATACACACACACACACACACACACATATATATATATATAAATATATATTTTTATTTATACACATACGCACACACATACATACACATATATACATATATATAAACTTGAATAAATGAAAATGTCCAGAGTTCCTTTATTGTATTCCACTTATGGTAAAAACAGACATGGGAGTACCATAAGCATTTAAAAGTTTAGACACATGAACGCATCAGGCTGACATGTTTCGGCCTTATGCCGTAATCGTAGCTGACATTGTGCTAACGTGTCACATATTTAAAGGGGTAAGTGTTAACTGATAGGTTCACAATTTACCAATCACATTGAAAAACCTTCAGTGCTAAAATTAACCTCTTAGACACTTAATTGCCAGTAGTGAAAAATATATACAACAACAAACATTATTCATGTAAATTTCATAAATATAAAAAACATAGTTCTACATGCTTGTATATTGAAAATTGCATAAGGATACAAAATGGCTAAAAGGGGATGAAGAGATAAAGATTAACCTGATAAAATGATCGGTTATGGTAAGGTGCTATACACAGATATGAACAAAACTGTTAATAATCTATATCAAAATGTTATCTAAAACACCCTGTGAAGAACATTACTACATATAATGTGTAGAAGCAGTCAATAAAACAATCCATTATGATAAATGCAACATTAGAAATATAGAACATTCAATTAAATTGTAAATACTATAAGCCTCTATGGGCATAACAAAATGTAGCAAATATTGAAAACACATATGGAGACTGCATGAGTAGATGAACAGTTATACAGAGTTAGGAGAGTGTGTTTCTAGTCCACAAAGTGGTGTATACTGAGACAGACGTTTTAATAATCTATTATAGGTGGCAAGAGGGTATATCCTAAAAACCTCTATCAATCAATTGTCTTTTTCAGAGGTGGTGTAGTTTACACTGGAATAAATTACATGATATAAGTATTTTATCACATGAGTTCCATTTGATTCAATGATTAAATGCCCAACCTACCTGAGTATTGTTGCTGACCATGTCCATCCCTTTAGGACTACAGTGTACCCATCTTCTGATGGCTACTTCCCGCAGGATAATGCACCATGTCACAAAGCTCAAATCATCTCAAACTGGTTTCTTGAACATGGCAAGGAGTTCACTGTACTCCAATGGCTGACATAGTCGTCATTAGTCAACCCAATAGAGAACTTTTTTGTGGTGAAACGGGAGATTCATATCATGGATAATCATCTGACAAATCTGCAGCAACTGCCTGTTGCTATCATGTCAATAAGGACCAAAATCTCTGAGGAATGTTTCCAAAACCTTGTTAAATCTATGCCACAAAGAAGTTCTGAAGGCAAAAGGGGGTCCAACAAGGTGTACCTAATAAAGTGGCCGGTTAGTGTATATATGTGTATGTATTTATGAAAAAATACAACATATTCTACTATGTGAAGAACATTGGAATGTGAAATATTCATATTTTTGATGTCGGGTTAGAGCACAGAAAAATATGCGATTGGGTTTGCACAAGATGGGGGGAGGGTACCTGAACGTGCATAAAATATTCTAAGTTCTGCTTTCTGTGCTTATCGGGTTAGCACTCAAATGAAAACAGTTTACTTTCAACCCGTAATACGAGCGCAAAATAATTAATTCTAGCGTAATTAATGCACTCAACTCGTAATCTGGCTATTTGTAAGCTTGAGACTGCATATTTGCTTCTAGCATTTTAGCTTATTCAATGAGAAAGCAAAGACAGACAATCTGTACTGTGTATCACAAATAATGCACATTCTTTTTGACTTGCAGAAGAACATAATGATATTGTTAAGAAACAATTTAACAATGCAAGCCATTATACATTTGCCGATAGCCTCTGCACAGCTTGAGTTAGCTTAGGCATTGTGTAGTACTGATAATATTGACACAGATTTATGTATTAGTAGATTTTATTGTTGGCTTTTTATGATTTGTCTTTTCAATGTTTTATGATTTGTCTTTTCAATGTTTAATAAAGTTTATCTTTTTTTGGCTATTTATTATAGATATTGTCATAACCTGAGGAGTTACATATTTAGAGTCTATAAAACCTTTTATGTACAGCATATATGATTGATGACTTGCCAGCAATAAAAAAAAAAAAAATTATTTCATTGGCAGATACATTGCTTGGAACCGGGGTCATTATGTTTTCTGAAAAGAAAAAAAGTCCCTGTGCCGAGCAGCTGGTCATAACGAGAAGTGCATTTTGATGAAAGCTGGTGTATGCTTGAGTGACAGGTAAGCATTCATATCAAAGAGCATAAACCGCCCTTTACTGAACAACAATTGAACTTTTGTTCTGCATACATACATTTACTGACCTGTGGCTACATGAGTTGAAAGGATTACTTGATTCATTGTCAAAGCCCACAGATGAAGGCTGTGAACTGATTTAACCCCATCCACTGCTAGAATATTCTCTTTCACAGCACTGTAATCAATCACCCCAGGAGTGCCTAAAAACAAAAAACAATATTCCCATATATCAGACTTCTATGCACTTAATTATGCTTTGGAAAGACAAAAGTATATATTTTGTGAAGAAAAAAATAAACTGACTTTTTTTTCTTCTATACATTATATTTCTGGACAAATATCGGGGGTTTGTTCACAAAATGTATTTACTGTATAATAAAAAAAAAGTCTTCTGAACATGAACAAGTGGGACATGAAACCCAACTTTTTTTTTTTTCATGATTCAGATGGAGCATTTGATTTTGAATATCTTTCCATTTTACTTAAATTATCTAATTTGTTTGGTTCTCTTGGTATATTTTGTTGGAAAGGATACCTGGGTAGGCTCAGGAGCTGCTGATTGGTAGCTGCTTTTGTATGCCTAATGTTATTGGCTCACCCAATATGTTCAGCTAGCTCCCAGTAGTGTATATAAATCATGGAAGAAAAACTACGGGTTCATGTCCCTTTAATAGCCCAGGATGTCTTAATTACTTAAAGGAACATTAAATTGCTGGCAACAACTACATTAGTTGGGTTACTATTCCCCATACTATAATTGTTCCTCCTGTGCCTGCAGCTCTCTATATTTTAACCTAATGCTGTTGTCAGTTGGTGAAGCACCACATCTTTATGCTAGATACACACATCTTGGAGCTCACATATTCTTGTGTCCTGTGACACAGAATTTGCACATTCACAGAACAGTGACATCTTTTTGGCACCTGCACTTCAGTTTAGCTCACGTAATAGAGAGTGGAAGCTTTATATTTAGCCATTTTTATACTCAGTTTAAAAGTTACTTAACAAAAATAAAAAAAGCTCTTAGGAACAATAGAGTAATGCAGTTGCTGCAAAAATGTACCACAATGCCATTGATCAATGATCTATGAATGACCACCACATCTGTCACAGGGTGCAAGAATACATAAGTTCCAAGATGTTGATATCCAGTGTGAAGATGCAGAACTTCACTAACTGGCACTTGTAGAGTGGCGAGTAGAAACCATGATATTGTAGTTGTACAGTATACAGCAGTTTATTGTCTCTGTAATATAGCAATACATTCAAAGTTGGTTTGACTGAATCTTACATCTCAGAGATGGAAGCACCAGAAATGAGAGAATATACATAAATATACACGTACAATAGTTTACCAATCAGGAGAGAAAATGTTACAAATGCAGACAATTTCTTAAGAGTCAATGCTATATATGGAAATTGTAGTTTATGAGTATCTATTTGTCTGCCTCTCTCTCTATCCATCCATCCATCAATACATGCATATAAATACACACATACATTACAATTTCTAGTTTATAAGTGGCCCTGTGTTAAAAATGGCATAATGTAGTTTGAAACTGGGCATATATCCATAATGCTCTCATCCACAATGCCCTACTAACAACATGAAGCATGAACACAGTCATTCTAACTCTACTCCCATCTCATCTCTCTACAGGTATGCTTTTCATCTGCTTTAAAAACGACCTAATCTGCATATCCACGTCCCTTTAAACTGTATTATTTGTATATGTATGCTTTTATTACTCTTTTGTTATCTGCTTAGCTGTGTAACTTTAGCCTAAACTTCTTCCCATTTGTTTTCCTCTAATACAATCTAATTTGCAAGTGTATAACTCCTGTGTAGCTAGGCTGCCTGTAACCAGATGTCTGGAATCAAATCATTAGTAGTTAGATCTCACTGCTATAAACAGCAGAACTCTGGCTCTCATGAGCCTTGGCTCTTCTGGGCTCTGTGTTACAAGTGGCATTATTTAGTTTGAAACTGGATTTAGAAAATTGAGGGAGAAACTGCAATCTTCATCTTTAACAACCCACTAACAGGTTATCTTCATTAATTTTACACCTGCACTATGCTCTCCATGTCTTCTGTTCTTTCTATTTGCCCTTCTCCTAAAACTCACTGTATGTCTAATAAAAGTAACAATAACCCCACACCATCCATATCTCACCCTACCTTCTCTCATCCCCCATGGTGTCCTATCATGAACTACTATGTATCTTTAGAAACACAGAAACACTTTCCCATCTAACTCTCCTGCCTCCAATCATACCTGCTCTTACAATTTTCACTCTCACCCTCTCTCACTCACACTCCTACTACTGCTTGCTGCTGGTGACATCTCTCCAAACCCTGGTTCCATAGCAATTAACAAACATCCACACTTGCTCAATCTCCCACAGCAAATACTCTAGGCCACACAGTCCTAACAATCTCATCTTTATTACTCCACAGTGCTTATCCCCTCTCTTTCCTTGTGCTTCCATTGCTTCTCTCATGCATGGTAGTCTCCACTTTAGCCATTTCCCTAGGCCAGGCGAGAGACATGGTTGTGGTGTTGGGATCCTCCTGCACCTATCAGTACTTGCCTCTTCTCGTATCTCTCACCTTCTCCTCCATTCACCTGTTCTTACCTTTCTCTCACTGTCTTTCTGACAGAGTGGCAGTCATCTATCACTCTCCTGGACCAACCTCTCAATTCCTCTACAACTTTTCCACTTCGCTTCCTCATTTTCTTATTAACTCCTAATCTGCTGCCCCGACACCTACATTGGGGAAAAAAAGTATTTAGTCAGCCACCAATTGTGCAAGTTCTCCCACTTAAGAAGATGAGAGAGGCCTGTAATTTTCATCATAGGTATACCTCAACTATGAGAGACAAAATGTGGAAACAAATCCAGACAATCACATTGTCTGATTTGGAAAGAATTTATTTGCATATTATGGTGGAAAATAAGTATTTGGTCACCTACAAACAAGCAAGATTTCTGGCTCTCACATACCTGTATCTTCTTCTTTAAGAGGCTCCTCTGTCCTCCACTCATTACCTGTATTAATGGCACCAGTTTGAACTTGTTATCAGTATTAAAGACACCTGTCCACAACCTCAAACAGTCACACTCCAAACTCCACTATGGTGAAGACCAAAGAGCTGTCGAAGGAGACCAGAAACAAAATTGTAGACCTGCACCAGGCTGGGAAGACTGAATCTGCAATAGGCAAGCAGCTTGGTGTGAAGAAATCAACTGTGGGAGCAATATTTAGAAAATGGAAGACATACAGGACCACTAATAATCTCCCTCGATCTGGGGCTCCACGCAAGATCTCACCCCGTGGGGTCAAAATGATCACAAGAACGGTGAGCAAACATCCCAGAACCACATGGGGGGACCTAGTGAATGACCTGCAGAGAGCTGTACCAACGTAACAAAGGCTACCATCAGTAACACACTACGCTGCCAGGGACTCAGATCCTGCAGTGCCAGACGTGTCCCCCTGCTTAAGCCAGTATATGTCCGGACCCATCTGAAGTATGCTAGAGAGCATTTAGATGATCCAGAAGCAGATTGGGAGAATGTCATATGGTCAGATGAAACCAAAGTAGAACTGTTTGGTAGAAACACAACTTGTCGTGTTTGGAGGAGAGAGAACACCATACCTACTGTGAAACATGGGGGTGGCAACATCATGCTTTGGGGCTGTTTCTCTGCAAAGGGAACAGGACGACTGATCCGTGTAAATGAAAGAATGAATGGGGCCATGTATCGTGAGATTGTGAGTGCAAACCTCCTTCCATCAGCAAGGGCATTGAAGATGAAATGTGGCTGGGTCTTTCAGCATGACAATGATCCCAAACACACCACCCGGGCAATGAAGGAGTGGCTTCGTAAGAAGCATTTCAAGGTCCTGGAGTGGCCTAGACAGTCTCCAGATCTCAACCCCATAGAAAACCTTTGGAGGAAATTGAAAGTCCGTGTTGCCCAGCGACAGCCCCAAAACATCACTGCTCTAGAGGAGATCTGCATGCAGGAATGGGCCAACATACCAGCAACAGTGTGTGACAACCTTGTGAAGACTTACAGAAAACATTTGACCTCTGTCATTGCCAACAAAGGATATATAACAAAGTATTGAGATGAACTTTTGATATTGACCAAATACTTATTTTCCACCATAATTTGCAAATACATTCTTTCCAAATCAGACAATGTGATTGTCTGGATTTGTTTCCACATTTTGTCTCTCATAGTTGAGGTATACCTCTGATGAAAATTACAGGCCTCTCTCATCTTCTTAAGTGGAAGAACTTTCACAATTGGTGGCTGACTAAATACTTTTTTTCCCCACTGTACATTACACTTATTAACCCCTAATCCGCCGTCCCCAATGTCGCCGCCACCTACCTACACTTATTAACCCCTAATCTGCCGCCCCCAATGTCGCAGCCACCTACCTACACTTATTAACCCCTAATCTGCCACCCGCAATGTCGCCGCCACCCACCTACACTTATAAACCCCTAATCTGCCGCCCCTAACATCGCCGCCACCTACCTACATTTATTAACCCCTAATCTTCCACCCCCAACGTCGCCGCCACTATACTAAAGTTATTAACCCCTAACCCCCACTAACTTTAATGTAATTAAAATAAATCTTTTTTTTTTATAATATTTATTTATAAACCAACATTGAGTTCAAAACAAAATTGAGAACGCCACGCAGGGCATAATGTCTTGATTCGCATGATACATTTAAATAAAATGACAAATAGGGCACAGAACAAAACTTAAAATAATATGAAAGACAATAATACATGTCCTTTGTTGACATATTGATATAGTATGTGCTCAATGAAGGTATTTTATACATATAATATGTGCCAAGACAAAACAACACAAGCACTCAGACAAAACTACACAAAAAAAAAGAAAAAAAAAAAAAAAGGGGGGCTCTCTCTCCCCTCCAGTCTAATCTCCCTTCCGGGTTTTAGCCGAAATTTCCACTATTAGTCAAACTTCCCAAATGCCTGTAACTATCTGTTAAAAGTAGTTGCTGGAATAAAGTTGAATCCTGTAGATGTAATAACACTTGTTTTTTAATGTTCTCAGCTAAATGGGCAATAACCAGATTCCATTTTGCAAGAAAAAATTTAATTTGATTATCCTTCAGGATCATGCGATCTTTGCTGTCTATTATAAGTTGCGTAACCATATTACCTGAGAACATTGTGAAGCTTGGCGCAATTTTCCCTTTCCAATTAGATAGAATCAACTGTCTGGCAACTAATATAGCAGTGTTTACTAAATGTTTATTAGTCCTATCTTTGTCAGACTCTAAAAAAAAAATGTCCTCTATTTTAAGCTTAATATTGGTTTTTACAAACCTGTTAATCCAGTATTCAATTTTACACCAATATTGTTTTATCTTAGGACATTCATAGAAGACATGAATTAAATCTGCCTTCACAGCATTACATCTAGCACAGTTACCCTTTTCTTGTCTTTTCCATCTAGAAATCCACCAAGGAGTCAGATAAGCTCTATTTAGTAGTTTTATATGAGACTCTCTAAATGATATGACACGTGTAAATTCCAAAATAAGAGCAAAGCTTCCTTTAAAACGGTCATATGTTGTTACCCAACTCCTTGTTCCATTTAATATACAAGCTTGCTATTTTCCCCTGTGCCTCCATGGTGTTTTTTTTTATAAAGGAAAGAGATAGAGTATTTCCTTGCTTGATATAGCTTAATACTTGACTCAAGGAGGTCTGAAATAGAGGCCCTTGTATCTAATAATTTGTTGGTGTCAATAAAGTGACGCACTTGCAAATATGCAAAAAAGTGTGTTCTATTAAGATCAAATTCAGTTACTAGGGAGTTGAAGGTCTTGACAGTTTTAGATTGTTTATCTATTAATTGTATGATTTTAGTTAAACCTTTCTCATTCCAATCTTTAAAAGCCTGAGTCTCCATCCCACTAATAAACTGAGGGTTGCCGTGTATCGGTAAGTATTTGGACATTCTTGAATCTGAGGCTAGCGATTGACAGATTTTCTTCCAAGCTATTGTAATATTGTGTACTGTATATTGAAAGCTATTTCTATCGATTTGTTTTGCCACTGGAAAATGGAGGCGCGCTGTTAGGGATAAAGGAGAAATTGCCCACCCAATTATAGAATTTCAAATTTGGAAGAGCTAATCCTCCATCCACTCTAGTATGTGACAAGTTTTTCCAAGCAATTCGTGCTTTCCCCTTTTTCCATAAAAATTGTAGACATTGTGATTTAAACCACTGCATGTGTTTTGCTGGAATAAAAGCAGGGATATTTTGAATCAGAAAGAGAATTTTTGGAAATAGCATCATTTTAATAATTGTTACTTTGGCTGACAGAGATAAGGGCAGCTTAGCCCAGCTTTTAAGTAGATTCGTACATTTCTGCCAAATAGGCCCAAAATTCAATTTGTACCAATCTGCTGGATTTTTTTAAAGAATTATTCCAAGATACCGAATTTTGGAGGATACCTGTTTGAAAGGGTTTATCAGTAAGCCATTTCTTTTCTTAATAATCCATAATATTTCAGATTTATCCACGTTAATTTTATAGCCCGAGAAGCTACTAAAATCCTTAATGATCTCTAGGATGCAGGGTATGTTTTTCTTTGTATTACTTATATAAAATAGGATATCATCTGCATATAATGACATAGTAATTTTTTTGCTTCCTAACATGGTTCCCTCTAACTCTGCTCTACATAGAATTGCTAGGGGTTCTAAAGAAATATTGAACAAGAGTGGAGAAAGTGGGCAACCCTGTCTCGTTCCTTTCTGTAGTATAAGATTAGGTGATCTTAGCCCATTCATCTTGATATAGGAGAATGGATTCCGATATATTAATTTAATATAATTGGCAAGGTTTCCCACTATCCCAAACTTCTCCAGCGTGTTAAATAGGTGATTCCAAGAGATAGAGTTGAATGCCTTTTCGGCATCGACCGTCAATAAAGCAAAGTCCTCCTGTCTGAGCCTTTTATCCTTCTGCTTGTGCATCATCAATTCAATAATGAACATTGCTGTCCTAATATTTTTCGGTATTGTTCTCTTCGGCATAAACCCACTCTGATCCGGATGTATTAAGTCTCCTAATACTGCTTTAAGCCTATCCGCTAAGACACTAGCTACTATCTTATAATCTGCATTTAGCAGAGAGATGGGACGGTATGCATCTATTGCTTCTATATCCTTATCTTTTTAATGAATCAACGTAATATTAGCTGCCGTAAAATATCTTGAAGGTGGTATATTCTTAATAAAGTAGCTATTGTATAAACGCACTAATACTTGACTGATATCCTCTTGTAGAATTTTATAAAATTCCATAGGAATCAAATCTGGGCCTGGTGCTTTACCGCAAGATGCAGATTTTATAACTTGTATTATTTCTTCTACTGTTATTTCTTTATTTAATATCTCTAATTGTTCAGACCTAATCTTTGGTACCTCGATTTTATTCCAAAATTTCGTCATTATTTCTGAATCTGTTTTACCCTTAGAGTAGAGTGTCTCATAAAAGGAATGAAATTTAACTAGAATATCTTTTGGTGCAGTGTACCTTTTGCCATTTGATTTAATAGCGCCAATGTAATTGTTATTTCTTTTGCTTTTAACAATTTTAGCTAATATTTTAGCTATCTGTGGTGTGAATCTACTGTATCTAACTTTATTATTGATATCTCTCTGAAAAATTTGCTGATTCAAAAAGACTTCCCTCTCTGTTTTTGCCTCTTGATACTTTTGTCAATTTGCCCTTGAAGCATTTTCTAGGCATCTTGTGTAACTATTTTTTAACTGGTTTGAGAGCTGATCCTCTCTTATCCTTAAATTCTTTTTCCTTGCACACATATAAGCCTTAATTTGTCCTCTGAGAAACGCTTTTGCTGTTTCCCAAAAGATTTCAATCTTAGATAGATAGATTTTATTAAGGGATACGAACTCTTTCCACTTAGATAAAAGCCAGTTTCTAAACTTAAAATTAGCTAAAAGGAAAGAGGGGAAAAAAAAGCTAACTTTATTCTCTGAAGAGGGGTTTAATTGGCCAATTGAAATGGAAATGACAGCATGATCCGAAACTATAATGCTTGAGATCTCTGATGAGATCTCGGCCCCTAATAAGGATTCACTAATTAATATCATATCTATTCTTGAAAAACTCTTATATGTCTTAGATTCACAAGTAAAGGCTCTCTCATCGGGGTGCTGAGTTCTCCATATATCCCTCAATTTGAGACTTTTCGTGAAACTGCCAAAAACCTACTATTAATAACTAAATAATTCCTATTTAAAACTAAATACTTACCTATAAAAAAAAACTAAGATAGCTACAATATAACTAATAGTTACATTGTATCTATCTTAGGTTTTATTTTTATTTCACAGCTAAGTTTGTATTTATTTTAACTAGGTAGACTAGTTAGTAAATAGTTATTAACTATTTACTAACTACCTAGCTAAAATAAATACAAATTTACCTGTAAAATAAAACCTAACCTGTCTTACACTAACACCTAACTTTACACTACAATTAAATAAATTACATTAAATACAATTAACTAAATTACAAAAAAAAACCTAAATTACACAAAATAAAAAAGAAATTATCAAATATTTAAACTAATTACACATAATCTAATAGCCCTATCAAAATAAAAGGGCCTTTTGCAGGGCATTGCCCCAAAGAAATCAGCTCTTTTACCTGTAAAAAAAAATAATACAAACAACCCCCCCCCAACAGTAAAACCCACCACCCACACAACCAAGTCCCCCAAATAAAATCCTAACTAAAAAAAAACTAAGCTCCCCATTGCCCTGAAAAGGGCATTTGGATGGGCATTGCCCTTAAAAGGGCATTTAGCTCTTTTCCCACCCAAACCCTAAGCTAAAAAAAAAAAAAAAAAACCAAAAAACCCTTAAAAAAATCTAACACTAACCCCCGAAGATCCACTTACAGTTTTTGAAGACCCGTCATCCATCCTCAATGAAGCGGCAGAAGTCCTCATCGAAACTGGCAGAAGTCCTCATCCAAGCGGCAAGAAGTGGTCCTCCAGACGGGCAGAAGTCTTCATCCATACAGCATATTCTATCTTCATCCATCCGGGCGTGGAGCAGCTCCATCTTCAAGACATCCGGCATGGAGCATCCTCTTCTTTCCACGGCTCTTCTCGAATGAATTTTCCTTTAAGTGACGTCATCCAAGATGGCGTCCCTTGAATTCCGATTGGCTGATAGAATTCTATCAGCCAATCGGAATTAAAGGTGAAAAAATCCTATTCCTAATCCTAATCCTTGGATGACGTCACTTAAAGGAAAATTCATTCGAGAAAAGCCGTTGAAAGAAGAGGATGCTCCGCGCCGGATGTCTTGAAGATGGAGCCGCTCCGTGCCAGATGGATGAAGACTTCTGCCGGTCTGGAGGACCACTTCTTGCCACTTGGATGAAGACTTCTTCCGGCTTCATTGAGGATGGATGTCCGGTCTTCAAAAACTAAGTGGATCTTCGGGGGTTAGTATTAGGTTTTATTAAGGGTTTATTGGGTGGGTTTTATTTTTAGCTTATGGTTTGGGCGGAAAAAGAGCTAAATGCCCTTTTAAGGGCAATGCCCATAAAAATGCCCTTTTCAGGGCAATGGGGAGCTTAGGTGTTTTTAGTTAGGATTTTATGTGGGGGGTTTGGTTGTGTGGGTGGTGGGTTTTACTGTTGGGGGGTTGTTTGTATTTTTTTTTTACAGGTAAAAGAGCTGATTTCTTTGGGGCAATGCCCCACAAAAGGTCCTTTTTTAAGGGCCATTGGCAGTTTAGTTTAGGCTAGGTTTTTTTTTATTTTGGAGGGGCTTTTTTATTTTCATAGGGCTATTAGATTAGGTGTACTTAGTTTAAATATTTGATCATTTCTTTTCTTTTACAAGATATGACGAGTCCACGGATTTCATCCTTACTTATGGGATTACGCCTCCTGGTCAGTAGGAGGAGGCAAAGAGCACCACAGCAGAGCTGTATATATAGCCCCTCCCTTCCCTCCCACTCCAGTCATTCTCTTTGCCTGTGTTAGTGATAGGAAGAGGTAAAGTGAGGTGTTAGTTTAGATTCTTCAATCAAGTGTTTATTATTTTTAAATGGTACCGGTGTGTACTATTTTATTCAAGGGTAAAGCAAGGGGAGCTGTTCAGATTCAAATATGATCGTTTCTGTGACTCCCAGTCTGTGTGCTGCCCTGCTGAATATGGTCTTAGAAATTTTTATCTAAGACCCAGTTTTTGTTCCCACAGATTCCTGGAGGAGAAGAAGGACCTCAAGCAGTGTGGGACAAGTCATGCTGTTACTCAGCATGGAGGTATGTGCAGTCTATTACTTCTGTGACACCTAGTGACTCAGAAATGGCTGTCATTTTCCTCTATATACTCAATATCTTTCCCTATGTCTGTGTGACTTTGCTACATGGTTCTGGAGGGTTGATTTTCTTATTGGGCCTTTGTTGGGGCTCTTGACATATGTATGGTGCATCACAGTGTAGTGTATGTTTCAAGGTTGTCCCGGCACCTCCATTTTGTGTTTTTTATAATGTATATTCAGAGCCGCCCGGGAGTTTCGTTGGTTACGCCCACGATGGGCGGGGCACTAGTTTGCGCGCTAAGTCAAGCCGCGCAGTGCTGTTCTGGGAGTCGGAGGTGTAGGTGACTCCGGTGTCTGTCTAGACCGCGTGGGTAGTACAAGCGGTGCAGACACTCTGCTGTAGGAGACTCGTTTGGTCGGGTCATTGGGAGCAGGTAGGCGCCGCGGCAGAGCTGTGGCGAGGTGTCTATTTTCAGAAGTTTTAAATTTTGGCCCCAAATTAGTTGACTGCTTCTGGGATACGGTACAAAACACTGTTTTTTGTCTCCAAGCCGCAAATTTTGCAATCTTATAGCGTGGTGTCCTAGACAAATTTGTTTTTATTTTTTCTTAAAGGCACAGTATTGTTATTTTGCATTGCTATATAAAGAGTTTATTATATGTTTAAATAACCTTTTGTTTTTCATAATGGATGACCTTGATGCCAGTACTTGTTCCATGTGTTTAAATGCCAATGTGGAACCCCCACTTACTTTTTGCCCATCATGCACTGAGAGGGCATTACAATGTAGAGAGCAGATTTTCCTTAATAAAGATATAGCTCAGCATGTTTCTCAAACTGATGAGGCTCAGGGTATGCCAACTTTTTCTCCCCAAGCATCAAAGCCCTTAATGCCTACTCAAGTGACACCATGTTCTTCAACTGCGTCCACTTCATTTACTCTGTAGGATATGGCTGCAGTTATGTCATCCACCCTTACAGAAGTTTTATCCAAGTTGCCAGTGTTACAGGGCAAACGAAGCAAGACTGAAATCACTATGGTTCCTGCGACTTCTGAGGCTTTGATGGCTATCTCGGATGTGCCCTCCCAGGGATCTGACTTGAGGGGTAGGGAACTTCTGTCTGAGGGGGAACTTTCCGATTCGGGGAGTGTGTTACCTCCGACAGACTCGGACGTCATGTCCTTCAGATTTAAGCTTGAACACCTCCGCCTGTTACTTCGGGAGGTTTTAGCGACTCTGGATGACTGTGACTCTATTGTGGTAGCTCCAGAGAAATTGTGTAATATGGACAAATACTTAGAGGTTCCTGCTTATTCTGATATGTTTCCGGTTCCTAAGAGAATTTTGGACATTATTACGCGGGAATGGGAAAGACCAGGTATCCCATTCTCACCTTCTCCTAATTTTAAGAAAATGTATCCTATAGCTGACACTGTTCGGGATTCTTGGCAAACAGTCCCTAAGGTGGAGGGAGATATATCTACCCTGGCTAAGCGTACAACTATTTCTATTGAGGACAGTTGTGCTTTCAAAGATCCTATGGATAAGAAATTGGAGGGTCTTCTAAAAAAGCTATTTATTCACCAGGGTTTTCTATTACAACCGACGGCTTGTATGATACCAGTTACAATTGCGGCTGCCTTTTGGTTTGACGCCTTAGAGGATTCTCTTAAGACTGAAACTCCTTTAGAGGAAATTATAGATAGAATTTAGGCCCTTAAGCTGGCTAATTCTTTTATTACAGATGCCGTCTTTCAGATCTTTATGGTTAAAATCTTAGTCTGCTTATGTGTCCTCTAAATCAAAGCTTTTGGCTATTCCTTTCAAGGGAAAGACCCTATTCGGGCCTGACTTGAAAGAAATAATTTCTGACATTACGGGAGATAAGGATCATCTCCTACCTCAGGATAAAGCAGCTAAACAAAGGGGTTAACAGAATAATTTTCGTTCCTTTTGGAATTTCAAGGGAGCCCCTGCTTCTTCTTCAGCTAAACAGGAAGGGAACTTTGCACAAGCCAAGTCCATCTGGAGACCCAACCAGGCTTGAAACAAGGTTAAACAATCCAAGAAGCCCGCTGCTGCTCTCAAAACAGCATGAAGGGGCGGCCCCCAATCCGGGACCGGATCTAGTAGGGGGCAGACTTTCTCTCTTTGTCCAGGCTTGGATAAGAGACTTTCAGGATCCCTGGACACTGGAAATCGTGTCCCAAGGGTATCGACTGGAATTCAAAAATTCTCTCCCACGGGGGAGGTTTCTTCTTTCACGATTGCCTGTAGACCAGATAAAAAGAGAGATGTTCTTACGTTGTGTAAAAGACCTCTCCACTATGGTAGTAATTTGTCCCGTTCCAATACCGGAACAGGGGCAGGGGTTTTACTCAAATCTTTTTGTGGTTCAAAAAAAGAGGGAACGTTCCGACCCTTTTTAAACCTCAAGAGTCTAAACAAGTTTCTCAGAGTTCCATCCTTCAAGATGGAGACTATTTGGACAATTCTTCTATTGATCCAGGACGGTCAATATATGACTACCGTGGACTTAAAGGATGCATATCTGCATATTCCTATCCACAAAGATCATCACCAGTTTCTAAGGTTTGCCTTCCTGGACAAATATTTTCAGTTTGTGGCTCTTCCTTTCGGGTTGGCCACAGCACCCAGGATCTTCACGAAGGTTCTAGGGTCTCTGCTGGTGGTTCTCAGGCCGCGGGGCATTGCAGTGGTGCCTTATCTGGATGATATTCTAATCCAGGCTTCGTCTTATCAAAATCTCATACAGACATGGTTCTGTCCTTTCTGAGGACTCACGGGTGGAAGGTGAATCTAGAAAAGAGTTCACTAATTCCATGGACAAGGGATCCCTTCTTGGGAACTCTAATCGACTCTATATCCATGAAAATTTTCTTGATGGAGGTCAGAAAGTTAAAGATTCTGAATACATGCCGAGCCCTTCAGTCCAATCCTCGGCCATCAGTGGCTCAGTGCATGGAAGTAATTGGATTGATGGTGGCGGCAATGGACATCATTCCGTTTGCTCGTTTTCATCTCAGACCGCTACAACTGAGCATGCTCAGGCAGTGGAATGGAGATTATGCAAATTTGTCTCCTCAGATAGATCTGGATCAATAGACAAGAGACTCTTCTTTGGTGGTTGTCACCGGATCATCTGTCCCAAGGGACGTGCTTCCGCAGACGCTCATGGGTGATAGTGACAACGGACACCAGTCTACTAGGTTGGGGTGCAGTCTGGAATTCCCTGAAGGCTCAGGGTGTGTGGATTCGGTTGGAGTCTCTACTTCCAATCAATATTCTGGAATTGAGAGCGATATTCAATGCACTTCAGGCTTGGCCTCAGTTGGCTTCGACCAAATTCATCCGTTTTCAGTCGGACAACATCACGACTGTGGCTTACATCACTCATCAGGGAGGAACAAGGATTTCCTTAGCGATGACAGAAGTATCCAAAATAATTTGGTGGGTGGAGGCTCACTCTTGTTATCTGTCAGCAATATACATCCCAGGAGTGGACAACTGGGAAGTGGATTTTTTGAGCAGACAGACATTTCATCCAGGGGAGTGGGAACTCCATCCAGAGGTCTTTGCCAACCTGATTCTCAGATGTGGCAGACCGGAGCTGGATCTTATGGCATCTCGTCGGAATGCCAAGCTTCCGAGATACGGATCCAGGTCCAGAAATCCTCAGGCCGAACTGATAGATGCCTTGGCAGTGCCTTGGTTGTTCAACCTAGCTTATGTGTTTCCACCATTTGCTCTCCTCCCCCGAGTGATCGATCGGATCAAACAGGAGAGGGCTTCAGTGATTCTCATCGCCCCTGCGTGGCCTTGCAGGACTTGGTATGCCGATCTGGTGGACATGTCCTCTCTGCCGCCGTGGAAGCTTCAATTGAGGCAGGACCTTCTCATTCAGGGACCCTTCCATCATCCGAATCTAATTTCTCTGTAGCTGATTGGAGATTGAACGTTCAATTTTATCTAAGCGAGGGTTTTCTGATGCAGTCAATGATACCGTGATTCAGGCACGTAAGCCTGTTACTAGAAAAATTTACCATAGATGTGGCGTAAATATCTTTATTGGTGCGAATCCAAGGGCTACTCATGGAGTAAGGTTCGGATTCCCAGGATTTTATCTCTTCTCCAAGAAGGATTGGAGAAAGGATTGTCAGCAAGTTCCTTAAAGGGACAAATTTCTGCTTTGTCTATTTTGCTACACAAACGTCTGTCAGATGTTCCAGATGTTCAATCTTTTTGTCAGGCTCTGACTAGAATCAGGCCTGTGTTTAGACCAATTGCTCCTCCTTGGAGTTTGAATTTAGTTCTTAATGTTCTTCAAGGGGTTCCGTTTGAACCTATGCATTCCATAGATATTAAGTTGTTATCTTGGAAAGTTTTATTTTTGGTTGCTATTTCTTCTGCTCGCAGAGTTTCTGAGCTTTCTGCTTTACAATGTGATTCTCCTCATCTTATTTTCCATTCTGATAAGGTGGTTTTACGTACTAAACCTGGTTTCCTTCCTAAGGTTGTTTCTAATAAGAATATTAATCAGGAAATTGTTGTTCCTTCCTTGTGTCCTAATCCTTCTTCTAAGAAGGAGCGTCTGTTACATAACTTGGACATGGTTCGTGCCCTGAAGTTTTACTTGCAGGCGACTAAAGATTTTCGTCAATCATCTTCATTATTCATTGTTTTTTCTGGGAGACGTAGGGGCCAGAAAGTTACGGCTACCTCTCTTTCTCTTTGGCTGAGTATCATCATCCGTTTGGCATATGAGACTGCTAGACAGCAGCCTCCTGAAAGAATTACGGCTATTTCTACTAAGGCTGTGGCTTCCTCATGGGCATTTAAAAATGATGCTTCTGTTGAACAGATTTGCAAGGCTGCAACTTGGTCGTCTCTTCACACTTTTTCAAAATTTTATAAATTTGATACTTTTTGGGAGAAAGGTTCTTCAAGCAGTGGTGCCTTCTGTTTAGGTTCCTGTCTTGTCCCTCCCTTTCATCGGTGTCCTATAGCTTTGGTATTGTATCCCATAAGTAAGGATGAAATCCGTGGACTCGTCATATCTTGTAAAAGAAAAGGAAATTTATGCTTACCTGATAAATTTATTTCTTTTACGATATGACGAGTCCACGGCCCACCCTGTCATTTCTAAGACAGGTATTTATTTTTTGTTAAACTTCAGTCACCTCTGCACCTTGGCTTTTACTTTCTCTTCCTAACTTCGGTCGAATGACTGGAGTGGGAGGGAAGGGAGGAGCTATATATACAGCTTTGCTGTGGTGCTCTTTGCCTCCTCCTGCTGACCAGGAGGCGTAATCCCATAAGTAAGGATGAAATCCGTGGACTCGTCATATCGTAAAAGAAATAAATTTATCAGGTAAGCATAAATTTTCTTTTTTATTATGTGTAATTTAGTGTTTGTTTTTATAGTAATTTAGTTAATTGTATTTAATTAATGTAATTAATGTAATTTATTTAATTGTAGTGTAAGGTTAGGTGTTAGTGTAAGACAGGTTAGGTTTTATTTTACAGGTAAATTTGTATTTATTTTAACTAGGTAGTTAGTAAATAGTTAATAACTATTTTCTAACTAGTCTACCTAGTTAAAATAAATGCAAACTTAGCTGTGAAATAAAAATAAAACCTAATATAGCTACAATGTTACTATTAGTTATATTGTAGCTAGCTTAGGGTTTATTTTACAGGTAAGTAATTAGTTTGAAATAGGAATTATTTAGTTATTAATAGTAGGTTTTATTTAGATTTTAATTAAATTAAAGTTAGTGGGTGTTAGGGTTTGGGTTGGGGTTTAATACCTTTCGTATAGTGGCGGTGACGTTGGGGGCTGAAAGATTAGGGGTTAATAAGTGTAGGTAGGTGGCGGCGATGTCGGGGGCCGCAGATTATGGGTTAATAAGTGTAATGTAGGTGGCGGCGACATTGGGGAGGCAGATTATGGGTTAATAAGTGTAGGTAGGTGGCGGCGACATTGGGGGCGGCAGATTAGGAGTCAATAACTAATGTAGGTTACGGTGATGTTAGGGACAGCAGATTAGGGGTTAATAACTAATGTAGGTTGCGGTGATGTAAGGGACAACAGATTAGGGGTTAATAATATTTAACTAGTGTTTGCAATGCGGGAGTGCGGCGGTTTAGAGTTAATATGTTTATTATAGTGGCGGCGATGTCCGGAGCAGCAGATTAGGGGTTAATATTTTTATTTTAGTGTTTGTGATGCGGGAGGGCCTCGGTTTAGGGGTTAATAGGTAGTTTATAGGTGTTAGTGTACTTTTTAGCACTTTAGTTATGAGTTTTATGTTACGGCGTAGCATAAAAGCCATAACTACTGACTTTCAATTTATGGTATGGATCTTGTAGTTATGGGCTATACCACTAACTTTTTGGCCTCCTTGGCAGACTCTTAATACCGGCGCTGTGGAAGTCCCATTGAAAAAGGACTTTTTGAAAACTGCGGTAGTTACGTTACGGCCAAAAAAGTGTGTGGTGCAGCTTAACCTGCTTTTTCACTCATACCGCAAAACTCGTAATCTAGCCGTATGTAATTTCTCTCCCTGACAGCAATTTTTTGCTATCGGCCCTAAGCTTTTACCTCTCTTTAAAATTGAGTGGAATAGTGCCTTTTTACCCCCTGACAAGTATGTTTTATCTGTAACTAGTACATTCAATTAATTTTGTTTAGCTGTATTTGTTTATGTGGATATTTTTTATTTTTAAACTATTATATAATTAAAATAGTGGTAACTACTCTAGTTATTTGATGCATTTATTTGAGATTTCTTTTAATACACACATACAGTAACAATTAGTGTTTTCAGATTGTTGTTCTTATCAATCATCTACAAATCATTGCAGGGATAATCTCAGATATAAAATGACCAGTCAGTTTTAAACAAATAGTTTGGAGTAATTTAGTCTCAATTGCCTAATACATAGTTAAGAGGTAATTTAGTCTCATTTTCCTAGATGAACTGATATTTCAGACAGAGGAGAGAAGCTGGATGAGATATGATTAATGACCTTGTATAGCGCCTCATTTCCAAATTCAACATGATCCTTTATTTTACTGAGCAGAATGTGGAACACTTCCATTTGGAAATCTTGGGCTTCTGTAAATCTAAAGTCTCAGGGATGGTGGTCCTTTCACTGTAAAAATAGTTATTTTTTTAAAAGGCAGCTTGAACTTGATCTTGCTTTCTCAGACTAAATATCCTAATAATCAGTAAAAGGCCATTAAGCTCTCAAAAAAAAATAACCCCACGATAGAGTGAAAATGTTACAAATGCATTAAAGGGCCATAATACCCAAATGTTTAAACACTTGAAAGTGATGCAGCATAGGGTAAAAAGCTGATTAGAAAATATCACTTGAACATCTCTATGTAAAAAAGAAAGATATTTTACCTCAAAAGTTCCTCAGTAGCCACCTCCCATTGTAAAGGATTTCTAAGCAGCATTTTAGTGTGTTTGTCCTGGGACATCTGAAGGGACTAGCATCGTGCACTCTCATATTATTTCACCAATCAGGTAAAGGAAGCTTACTGTGAAATCTCATGAGAGTTAAGTCAAATCTCATGAGATCACAGTAAGAGTTCATGACCTCAGCACTGCTGATGCTGATTGGCTGCTGTTCATTTCTTCATTTTTTTAATTTTTTTTACCTGCAGCTGGGAGCAGCTGAGTATAACTTTTTACACAGAACTTACTCTGCTGAGCTGAGGAATTTGTGAGGTAAAATATCTTCCTTTTTTACATAGAGATGCTCAGGTGATATTTTCCTGTCAGCTTTTTACAGTTATACTGCATCAGTTTCAAGTGATTTAGCATATGAGTATTATGTCCCTTTAAGGCTGTGACACACTGCAAGCGGAGCGGCGCGCAGCGTGTAGATGCGGCTGTGCACATTCAGTGTGTCCTGCCTTTTCATCTCTGAGCACTCTGCTGCATCAGGTCGCGTAGCTGAGCGCTCAGATATGAAATATCAGAACTTCAGAAGCAATGTGACGCAAAGCGAAGCAGCTGCTTCGCATCGCGCCACATCGCTTGCAGTGTGTCACAGCCTTTAATGCAGACAATTCCTTACTAGTCAGTGCTAATATCCACTATGAAATTGTAGTTTTTGAGTATGTATCCTTCAGTTTGTCGATATATCCATGTGTGTAGATATAGAAATAGATACATACACAGACACAAATGCAATAATTTGATAGCATCTTAACGACCAGCGATGTACCCTGCAGGAGGGTGGGAGGCTGTAACAGTGCGGTCTTGCCACTGGCGGGGAGACCTGCTCTATTACAGGCCACAAAACCCTTAAGGACCAGCGACTTACCGGGTAAGTTGTGGTCTTTAAGTAAATTCTAAAATGAAGTTCATCATAAAATATTAAAATGTGTTGGAAAAACTTTGTAATGTATTATTTACTCTGTACACTTTTCCTGTAAAAAATGCTTTCAGAAAGGCTGTAATACATTCTGCAACATTTAAAACCTTAACTCCGCAGCATTATATATAGTGATTGCTTGCTGCTTGATCACGTACAAGCTCATTTATATATAGCAAAGGAGAAATAATTAACAATACTTAAAGGGACATGAAACCCAAATGTTTTCTATCATGATTCAGACAGATGATGCAATTGTAAACAACTTTCCAATTTACTGCTATTATTTAATTTGCTTCCTTCTCTTGTTATCCTTTGATGAAATATGTATCTAGGCAAGCTCAGGAGCAGCAAAGAACCTAGATTCTTGCTGCTGATTGGTGGATGCATATATATACAGATTATCATTGGCTCACCCATGTGTTTAGTTAGAAACCAGTAGTGCATTACTGCTCATTCAACAAATGATACAAAGAGAATGAAAAAAAATAGATAATAGAAGTAAATTAGAAAGTTGTTTAAAATTGTATTCTCTATCTAAATCATGAAAGAAAATTTTGGGGTTTCATGTCCCTTTAAAGTGAAAGTAAACTGTTATTAAAGAGTGCATTTAGCCATCGGCTTCTTTCTTCACAGGCGCAGGGGCACAATAGATTGTACTATGCTACGGAATTTGGCGGCGCTATACAAATAAATGATAATAATACTACATCACTATTCTAACAAAAGAATGTTTATGGGGCCGACCAGCTGCACACGTTTAGGTAGGATTTAATATTGAATAGATTTTGAGGGCTTTTTATTAAACAAACTTCTGTGATTAACCTATATAAATTGTATATATGTCACTATAAGAGGCTTATCAAGCCATGTTTTACAATGTAGTGTTTGTCAGCAGATAAACTAAATTTTAACTAAATGTATAATGAGTTTAATGCAATTTGAAACTTTCAAATTTTTACAATAAACAGAGTTAAAACCATCATTCCCTTTGGTACATAAAGGAAGATATTACTTAGAACTCATATGCTATACGTCATCCTGAGGTTTTGGGAGTTTAAGCCAATGGATTTTACCCCAACATACTTTCAAAATCCATGTGGCAACCCTGATTTGTTTTTAAACTACCAATGACTTAATCATATACAGTAATCTAAGAACTCTAAATAGGAAATATTGCCCAACTTATTCATCAAGAAAAATACTGTGGTTCAGAACTAGTGATCGCCATACTGGGCAAAACATAAAAC
This sequence comes from Bombina bombina, assembly GCF_027579735.1. Classification (NCBI taxonomy): domain Eukaryota; kingdom Metazoa; phylum Chordata; class Amphibia; order Anura; family Bombinatoridae; genus Bombina; species Bombina bombina. Next base: position 1,042,655,509 of record NC_069503.1, on the reverse strand, counting down.
AAAAAAACAATGAAAAGAAGAAGAACAAACTAAATTACTTAAGGAAAAGTATTAAATCTGAACAACAATAACACATCATTACAAACATTTACAATATATTATACAATACTTACCTTCCATTAAGACAATTAGAACATCTCGTAATATGGTAACAGTCGTGGCTAATACAAAAATGGAAAATATAAAAGTGCAGATTGGATCGGCTATCTTGTACTCTGGCTATATTAAAAAAAAAAAAAAAACAGAATGAGATTTTTTTTTTTGTCATTGCTTTATACATGATGGGGGTAGATTCCATAATGCCTCTAATCTCTGCCATTATGGCATAGATTATAGGCATTATTTCTGACAGTCTATCCATACTTTTTCCCCCATACTTTTTCCTCTTTATCAGTTAAGTAATTGTCAAAAATACTATGAATAAAGATGTATTTCCCCATTCTGTTAGTCTACACAGAGAAAGAGCTTAAAGCAAGAAACAAACAAAAAAAGATATTGCTATAATCTTCATCAGGATTGAGTAAAGAGGTCACTTTTGTTAGGTTTTCTTGGGCAGAGGAACATTTTGTAAAAAGGCATATGGTAGGAAAGAGATGTTTAGGGGGATTACTTTTGGTGTAGAGAGTTGCAGTAAGAGGAATTTCATTATTGGGGTACCATTTAGGAAAGATTGCTTGTGATGTAAGGTCTTGGGTAGTGGGTTTTGCAGGTAAGCAATTAAATTCTATTTGAAGTTCTAGACAACAATGTAAGCCTTAGGAACCATAACATACTGTGATTATGGTTCTGGATGGATTGGAATAGGATTTTTAAGTATTTGACACCTAAAGTAAATATTATGATCAATTGCAATTTGAAAATAGTTTACAGGACAGGATTTGATAAATAAAACAGCATGTTTGGAATCTACTATCAGAAAATGATTGAAGTAGAGCTTTAATTTCAAATAACTGCCAAATATTGGATTAAAATTATTTTAGTATTTAAACACAAATGTGCAGTAATCATTTCTAGCTAGTGCAATGAATAACTGATTGTGTAGACAAATGGGAGCTCATAAATTTACTGGAAATAGTCCTTTTAAAGTCTCAATCAAATATGATAAGAAATATACAATTTAGTCTCTATTCATTTTACATGTAATTATACCTGTATTTTACAATATGCTCTAGTTCATAGTGTGAATTTAATAATAAATAAATAATAATAATAATAATAATATCAACTTTTAGTTGCAGATTACAAAGACCAAAGATAGTGACCCTATTTTACAAGTTAAGAGTATTTATTTCCCATTACATGAATCCAATTACCTACAGAAAGCAAAGTGTGCATTGGAAGCAATTGACATCTTTTACTTGATAGCATTTCATTATTTAACATTTCACTTACCCATTTTTTTCCCCAACACTAAAGGCAAATAAAAGTTGCACAAGGGATACATATTTTATTTATTTCTCAGTTCTTGTGTATCTGAAATGTAAATCAATTATTGATTTGTTTATTTTTCTGTCTAGTCTGTAAGAGTGTTGCTTATCCAGTTCAAAGATAAACCTCAGTGGACTAAGTAAGTATCTTTGACGGTTTTATATAAAGTATCATATTTGTTATATGTTTAACAAAATGTTGACCACATTACAATGGTGTTAACCTGTCAACTCATGTTGAAGAAAATTAATGACAAAGATCATTAGTACCAGGATAGAGTCTAGAATAAAATAATTTGTCAATAACATTTGTTGATTGCCCAGATAAAGAATAAATACTATACTGGTGGTATTATTTTAGAATAAAAATAAAGGTTAAAATTGAATAGAAAAAAAAAAAGGCTATGGGCTCCATTTACCAATCAGTGATTGCTGCTTTGCAGGCCTTTTGTTTCAGGCTCGCATGAAATTATAGTTAAGTAGCAGCGGTTTTAAAGGGACACTGAACCCAAATTTTTTCTTTCATAGCTCAGAGCATGAAATTTTAAGCAACTTTCTAATTTACTCCTATTATCAAATTTTCTTTATTCTCTTGATATCTTTATTTGAAATGCAAGAATGTAAGTTTAGATGCCGGACCATTTTTGGTGAACAACCTGGGTTGTCCTTGCTAATTGGTGGATAAATTCAACCACCAATAAAAAAAATGCTGTCCAGAGGCTGAACCAAAAAAAAAACTTAGATGCCTTCTTTTTCAAATAAAGATAGCAAGAGAACGAAGAAAAATTGATAATAGGAGTAAATTAGAAAGTTGCTTAAAATTGCATGCTCTATCTGAATCGCAAAAGAAAATTTTCTGTTCAGTGCCCCTTTAAGGTGGCAGATTTAAATCATCCTGATCCATTCTGGGTGATTGACAGCCCTGCTAGTAGCCAATTGGCCGCCAACAAGCAGGGGATAGCATTACCCAAGCATTGTTGGTGTTAAATGAGGCGGTAGTAAATAAAATGTCCGCCCGACCTATGATAAATAGAGCCCTAAATATGAATGAATTAAGCTCATTTTAGTATGTGTAAAATGTATTATTTTGTATCTTATTCAAAGTATACAAAAAATAAATAAATAAGTGATAGCCATTAAGAAAAACAAACTGTGCATCATAATAAAGAAAGAGGCTATTTTACTAAGTGCAATCTACAAAATATGGCAGAGAACGCACTTTACAGGACATATTGCATACATATGTTTCTTAATTTATCTCATGTTAAGTGCACTAGATGAAAGTTAATAACAAATCATATGTAAGCTTGTGTCCTATTGTACAGTAATCAGAGTTTAAAGGGATAGAAAGGTGCTTGGTTGCATTTGAATTTTGAAGAGAAGCATTTTTACAATATACTTCCATTAGCAAAAAGGCTTCTTGTAAAAGTTATTACTGCTTTTCAGCAGCATATGTACATATAATTTGAGGGTCCGTGCACCAGTATTCAACCTCAGAATGCTGGCAGAAGCATGAGTAAGGGCATGTTGTAGCCCAAAACGTTGCTGTTTGCTGTATTGGACCCATGTTTTGCTGAATAAAGATCTATTTTAAAGAATCTTGGAAGCTGGAGGACATTGTTCATTTGCTGAATTTGGGGTTTAGTAAACCACCTCTCTTTGCTCATATTAAGTGCTGTGTCCACACCTGCATTTGTAAGTAGTGTGTAATGTGTGTATAAAGACTTAATTTCTATCATACAAGCCACTGCTGACTCTGGCCCCAATGATCGAAAGTGCTGCGAGGCGGCGATATGTTCAAAAGGGATCTGATGCAATGTCGAATGCTGGCAAAATATTCAATTTTGCCGACATTTCTCATTAAAGACAGCTTCGCAAAGGGGCGTTTAAATATACATTGTAATGGGTGCCGATGCGAAGCGAAATATTCCAAGCAGCATCGGCACTGATTTTGGCGATGTAAAGTAAAGGATCCTTTTTAAATACACTGTACACAACCTAGTAACTATACCTATGTACCCCTAAACCACCACTAGTCATTACCGCAAACTTACCCTGCACTAACTGCCAATAGCCCACTGCAATAAACTTCCTAACCTATTAACATCTAAACCGCCAATAGCGAACCTCAATAAACTTCCTAACTTATTAACCCGAGAACTGCCAATAGCCCACCGCAATAAACTTCCTAAACCCCGTTACCACCATTAGTCCACTGCAAACACCCTATACACTACTTAACCCCTAAACTGCCATAACCTCCTACGCAATAATTTCCATAACCCATTAACCCCTACACCACCACAACCCACCGACGCAAACTACCTGTGCACTAGTTAACTATCTAACCCCCCACTTTTAAACTAAAACCTCCTAAGTTACAAAAATAAACTCTAAATTTACAGAAAATAAAAAACACTACTAAAAATAAAAAAGAAACAGTTATGTCTATACTAAAACTAAGACCCCCTTTAAAAAAAAACACCCCCCCCCAAAAAAAAACCCTAAACTAAAACTAACAGTTGCAATAAGAATAGCTCTCAGAAGGTGTTACAGCTATTTTTTTAAAAAAATACTACAATAAACTACCCCCCCCCAAAAAAAAGACTAATTAAAAAAACCTAAGCTAAATAAGCCCTATCCTAAAATGAGACTGCCCTGAAAAGGACATTTGATAGGGCAGTGCCCACAGCTCTTTTGCTTCCCAAAAAATCCCTATCCTAAAAAAAAAGGATTGCCTTGAAAATGGCATTGCCCTAAAGTTAAACAGCTCTTTAAAGATGAAAAAAAAACTAAACTATAAAAACTAAAAATGGAAAAAAAAAAAAAAATTCTAATCTTATAAATAAAAAAAGCCCACCCCCAAAAAAATCTAAAGCTAAACCCCAAAGTTTGTACTCACCAAGTTTACTTTGGCGGTGCTCCTTTTCTTTCTTCATGCCATGATCCTCCTGGGCGGTCCTCTTATCTTAATAGCGGTGGTTCTCTTCTTCCATTTTCTGTCTTCCATCTTCAGTCTTCCATCTTCCATTAAATCCTTATTTTCTTCTTCCAGAGTTCCTCTCCATTCTGTCATCACCACACATTGAAGCTTAAATGCAAGATTGATTGCACGAAGAATTCAATAATCAGCCAATAGAAATTTTTCTTTTTACGAACATATGGACAGACATATTGACAGGAGTGGGAGGGCGATAAGGTCAGAAAGGCAGTTTCTCATTGGTCTGTCGATGCTTTGCATATCGGGGCATCTCTGAGAAGGTGCGGCATTTGAATGCTTCTATTTAAAAGCAAAACGCAACCATGCATAGTTAAATGTTAACCTTTCTATCCCTTTTAAGTATAAAGTATCCGCAGAATTCGAAAACTTTTTTTCTTTTGTTGTTGTTTTTTTTTTAATTAGAGTAATAATTCTCAAGCAATAGTATATAATAAAATGAAAATAAACTTAACAGGAAATATTTAAATACTAAAACTTTGGTTCACAATATGCAAAGCAAATGAATTAGATATTCTACATATATACATTGACAAAACTAACCTTAAAATATATTATTAATGCACTTATAAGTACACTAATGCTCTGAAAGATATCCCCAATGACGTGTATAAAAGCAGCACGTATGCTTGCGTTGGTTTGCGGCTTGTAACCAGAGGAAATATGTTCATGATGTCCTCCTATGTGACTGTGTTCATGTCCTGTTTGGTGCAAAATAAAAGCCAAGCTGTTGCAATACAAAGGTAAAACATAAATATTATTTATTTGTATGAAATATTGTTTTCAAATTTTCACTTTTTAAGATTTAGATATATTGTAATAATTTATATTAGTATTTTTTTATTGCCAGAAAGATATGGATTTTTTAAATTTGTATTAAATAGGTCTGTATATGAGTGTAAATCTTTATTTTAATATGTTTTACAAGTGTTTTGTGAAACATTTATTCTAGCACTAACACTTTCCTTCAGGTCTCAGGTTGCGCTGACTTCTAGCACTATTTTGGCTTTCACTCGAGCGCAAACCATAACTTTCAACATGTATTATGAGCAAAGTTTAGAGAGGTTGCAAGTATAGGGCCTAAACCTTCTCTGGTAAATCTGTTTTACCAAGGACTTGTAATATCATTTTGCGAGCGAATTTTAGAGCGGTCTAGCGATATTGATATCACACAATGAGCTATCATTAGCGCTCCACTTTTTTATCAGGGCTTTAGATAGCTGACTAGTAGTGGGAATTAAGTAATGTTGTGGTATTCAAGAAAATAACAAAAACAAATCAGAGAAATGGTTTTACCCAAACTTTACCACTAACCTAACTCGTGGTGACTAGAATATCAGAAATAAATACACAATATGTCAATGTTTATCAAAAGGTCAGTGAGTAGTGACATTTTATTACACTCGTCTTTGCAATTATTGAAAGCCTTAGAACAAATTTGGATAATTAAATAATTAGTACTTGCTTTAAGTGCATAGAGTAAATAAGGCTTCAATCTCTATTTTAAATTGAGTGCATTTTTGCAATCAACTCAATATTTATGCACAGATTGTGTAGAAATAAACTTAAATGAAGATTTACATCTCAGTTTTACTAGATTAAGATGAAAATGTGCACTATAACAATAAAAAGAGCTATGTTTCAGGCCGAAAATATATTTGACATATACAATAAAGGATTTGCATCACTGAAGGTTATAAGAATTTAGTTTTCCTATTGTAAGAGCTCGCTGCTGATTCTTGGATCCAGGTTCTGCACTGTTTATGCGCAGCCAGAGCTTTGGGCTACACTGAAGATAGGAGGCTGAGTGCAAGTGCTCCTTTAGCAAGAAAACAAGTAAGCTGTTTGCAGCTTTTAACACATTATGTTTCTTTTTATGATTACTTTGATTTAACATATGTTTTCTACTAAAGGAGTGCTGTTTCATATCCCTTTACGCCTGGCAATTGATTACTCTTTCAGATTGTCCCTTTGTGCTGACTTCTGGTTTTGTCTTTCTGGTAAATAGCTCAGTCTGACAACTGCATACTTTGCATTTCTTGCATGCTTGGTTACAGAAAGCAAATAAGGTAAATATTTTAATCCCTTATACCTATTAAAGTTTCTTAGCTACTTTTCTGAATTTAGCTGATTCTCAACCATATGCCCCCAAATGCATTTTTGTTTGTATCTTTGTTTAACCATTATATTTGTGACCTCAATTCTTCTTCTTAAAACACTTCTTAGCAAAAATTAAAGAATTGTAAACTTTAAACCCACTAAATCCCTGTTCTTTTTTAATCTCAATATTTACTATACTTTTTCCAAAGTGTTTACTGCCCCTTTAAGTATGAATTAAAATCAATCTGTAACATATCCCAGCCTGATATCACTGTCCCTTTAAGGCTGCCTTCCCTGCTTCTGACAATCATGCTGGTGTGGTATTTGCATTCAACTTACCTGCCTAATTAATCATACATGCACCTGATTCCCTCAGCCTCTTTTTAAGTTTTCTTAGGCCTAATGTGCATTGCATTAACTTTGAAGTTGTGTTCCTGAACAACAGAGGTCTGTGACTGTTCCTGCATGGATTTTACCAACTTATTCAAGCTACAGCCTTTCCTTTTACCTATGCTTAAAATCATCTAATCGCAAGTATCCAAATAATTCCATTTTGTTTCCTGGACACTGCTATTTAACAAACTCTGAACTTTATTATAAATCACAAGTATGCTTTTGGTTATCATCACTCTCTAAGTACTACAACAGCATCTTACTCAGAACTTTATAACTATTCTCTGCTTGTTGTCATAGCTGAAATATCCTACTGCAAATATGTTAGAATATTCTGAACTCTGCACCTATGTGTTCAGTTAAACAGCTTTCCTGTGATTCTCCATAATATGCACAAACAGTAATTAATGCCTTAAACTTGCAACTTGTCTATCACCTGTGCTGCTCTGCTTAGTTCTGACATACAGCTCTATATAATACTATGTACTGTGAACCTACAACAAACCTTAGTTTGCATCTATGAGTCAATCTTCTACCAGTTTACTCTAAAGCCTGAATATCCTACATTGCTATACTTTTCTCTCATTGAATGCTGCAGATACTCCTATTAACTAACTATAAGTCAGAGTGAAGCCAGAATATATTGTATACATATGTTGCACTCTCCATGAATTCTACAAAAATTTCTAGCAACTATGAATCACAGAATGTCATCTATCTACGTCCAGGATACTCTTCCCCGTGTCAGGGGTCGATGTCTCCAAATCCCTACCACTGCCCGAGGGTCTGTGTCCTGAGCGCATGTACACCGGAACATGACACAATTAATGGAACTCATTACCAAAGGAGGTAGATACCTTAGATACATTTAAAAATGGTTTGGATACATTTCTGGCTAGAAACTGAATTCCTGGATATGATTGCTTGTGTTAAATGGGTCACCTATCAATTGGATTAATTTAAGCTCAACTGGAGCTTTTTTGTAAGTATATTAGATTTGAATAGGTTGAACTCGATGGACTTCTACAAATTACATAGTAACATATTAGATGATGTTAAAAAAAGACAGAACAACTTTGAGATTCAATCACATTTGTTTCTTGATAGAAAAACACTTCTTAGTTTTCTTAAAGGGACACTGAACCCAAATGTTTTCTTTTGTGATTTAGATAGCGCATGACATTTTAAGCAACTTTTTAATTTACTCCTATTATCAAATTTTCTTCATTCTCTTGGTATCTTTATTTGAAATGCAAGAATGTAAGTTTAGATGCCGGCCCATTTTTGGTGAACAACCTGGGTTGTTCTTGCTGATTGGTGGATACATTCATCCATCAATAAAAAAAAGTGCTGTCCAGAGGTCTGAACTAATAAAAAAGCTTAGATACCTTTTTTTTTTTTTTCAAATAAAGATAGCAAGAGAATGAAGAAAAATTGATAATAGGAGTAAATTAGAAAGTTGCTTAAAATTGCATGCTCTATCTGAATCACAAAAGAAAACATTTGGGTTCAGTGTACCTTTAATTGGTAATTAAACAACATTTACATGACATTAATAAAACATAATACTGCAAAATATAAATTATATTGTTTACATAAATTTAAGATTATTGACATAAAAAAAAGTGAAAATGATTACATATACAAGTCTGAAATATTTGTTTCAGATTTGGAGAGTATATTAGTCAGATTGAAGATGCGATTGATAGATAAATTGTACAGAAACATAACTTACATTAAATTGGCAAATAACGCACAGACAGACGTAATGAGCATTACAGTTCCATCAATGTTGTAATCTTGATGCATTATCCTCTCACAAGCGAGGTACACTAAAATTCCAGTGACCACCCAGATAGTAACCATGGACAATAAGGCACCAACAATTTCTAAAAATGGAAAGAACCACGATATTTAATTGATAATATTTAAAAGGGACATGAAACCCCAAAATTTTCTTTATAACTCAGATAGAACATACAATTTTAACCTCTTAAGGACCAGCAACGTACCGTATACGTCACTGGTCTTTTTATGGGGTTTGAATATTTAATAGCATGGTCTCGCCACCAGTGCAGAGTCTGCGCTATTTCTGGGGCCTGCATGAAGTGGAAAGGGTATAATAGTGTGGTAACGCATATCCCGGTATATAGTGGTCATTAAGGGGTTAAACAACTTTCCAATTTACTGCTTTTATCTAATTTGCTTTGTTCTCTTGGTGAGTTTTTTGTTGAAAAGAATACCTAGGTAGGTTTAGGCGCAGCAATGCAATGCTGGGAACTAGTTGCAGATTGGTAGCTCTTGTCATTGGTTCACCTAATTGGGACGATTTATCATAGTGTGAATGGACATTGATAAATGCAGACAGCATACACTGTCGGCATTTATCATTGCACAAGCATTTCTCATGAAATTCTTGTGCAATGCCGACCCCTGCACATTTGCGGCCAATCGGCTGCTAGCAGGGGGTGTCAATCAACCCGAACGTGCTGATTGCTTTTGCAGTGGTCTTAAGACCTGAAGGCTCGCGTGGAAACAGATGCTTGATAAAAATCGTCCCCAATGTGTTCAGCTAACTTCCTGAAATGCAATGCTGCTCCTTCAACAAACAATACCAAAATTAAAAAAGTAAATTGGAAAGTAGTTTAAAATTGTATGCTCTATATGAATTATGAAAGAAAAATTAGGGGTTTCATATCCCTTTAAACAGCACGTCAAACAAGCTGAGACAAATTATTCTTTCCAACATAATATCAGCTTTACATACAGATTTTACATACAGCCTAGCTACAGTTTCTCTGCCATATGGTAAAGTTTACCTTTTGTTCTTGGTCAAAAATATAAGAAAGGTTACTGTTTTTCAGTTTTCTTTCATTCAATGCTTAGTCAACGTGTAAGCACACAATTAGACATTATTTTAAGGCATATCTTTTTGTTGCGCTATTGCTGGCTTGTAGCAGCAGCACTGGCAACTACTTTATCTTTATTTAAGTTTAAGGTGCAGGACAGTTCTAGTCTGCCGCACGTAAGATGTTCCCTATAGGAAATAAAGTAGATGTGCGTAGCACTGAATAATTAATTTCAGACAAATCATTTGGAAATAATGTTCTGAAAATTTTGTTTTTCAGAATATCCGTGCGCTGCTCTATTTAGTATCTGGTTTGTCTAATACTGAATATTCATTAACATTTACATTTGTTTTTGTTAAAATAAATGTAAATGTTATCAGTGCTGCCTGTAGGATACTTACCTAGAGCGTGCTGGGGAGCCGCGCTAATCCATTTCTTCTTCATAGACTCCAGGGCTGCGCTAATAGGAGTATTAGTACTGCAGATCCCGGAGCCTGCACTAAATGTTACACCTAATTTAAAGAATAACAAACTAATCTATTTCGTTATTCTTTAAAATTAGTTAGTGCATTCATTCGGATATCTTTTGTTTTGAATATTCAAAATACTTACCTAAGAGTGCTGGTGTGCAGCACTAAAGGACATTTTCTTTAGTGCAGGCCCTTGGAGCCGTCGCTCTAAGCATGGCTGAGGCTCTGTGACGAAGAGCCAGATCAGCGTGGCTCACCAGCACACTCACACCTAGATTACAAGATTTGCGTTCGTGTTTTAACGCTGAAAAAATGGCCACTTTATCGTTAAAACAGCACTGCAGCCATTACTAGTCTTGTCGGTATAGCTATACCGCAAGCCTTTAATACTGTACCGCACACATAAAAATGACGCTTTTTCATGGGACTTCCGTAGCACTGCCATTACGAGTTTTGCGGTCAAGCTAAAAGCTTGCGTTGCAGCCTATACCAACGAGATCGATTCCGCAATCTAAAAGCAGTAGTTATGAGTTTTATGCTATAAAACCGTAACATAAAACTCATAGCTAAGCTGCTACAAAGTACACTAAACACCCATAAACTACCTATTAACCCCTAAACCGAGGCCCTCCCGCATCGCAAGCACTAAATTAAATTTATTAACCCCTAATATGCCGCTCCCGACATTGCCAACACTAAAAATAATTATTAACCCCTATCCTGCCTCTCCCCAACATTGTCACCACTATGATAAAGTTATTAACTAAACCGCCACCCTCCCGCATCGCAAACACTATTTAAATATTATTAACCCCATATCTGCCGTCTTCCCACATCACCCCCACTGTACTAAAGTTATTAAGCCCTACACTGCCGCCACTATAATAAACCTATTAACCCCTAAACCGCAAGCCCCCCACAACGAAATATACTGAAGTAAACTTTTAACCCTTAAACTGAAACCCCCCAAATCGCAATGAACTAAATTAAACTAGTAACCCCTAAACCTAAAGCCCCCTAACTTTATATTAAAATTACAATTTCCCTATTTTAAATTAAAACTTACCTGTCAAATTAAAAAAAAACTAAGTTTAAACTAATATAATTATTAAACTAAAATTAAACTAACTACCATTTAAATAAAACTAAACTACACATTTAAAAAATCCTAACACTACTATAAAAATTACAAAGTATCTAATTACAAAAAAAAGACTATTGGCTAGATTACGAGTTTTGCTGTAAGCTGAAAAAGCAGCGTTAACAGGTCCTAACGCTGCTTTTTCACTACCGCTGCTATTACAACTCTTGCAGGTTTAGGAGCACCGCACACTTTTTGGCCTTACCGCAAACCAACTTTGTAAACCTTTTTTTCTATGGGACTTCCATAGCGCCGGTATTACTAGTCTGTCCTGGGAGGACAAAAAGTGAGCGGTACACCCTCTACCTCCAAGATTCCTAACGCATTCTAAAGCCAGTAGTTATGAGTTTTACACTACAACGCTGTAGCATAAAACTCATAACTAAAGTGCTAAAAAGTACACTAACACCCATAAGCTACATATTAACCCCTAAACCGAGGCATTGCAAACACTATAATAAAATTTGTAACCCCTAATCTGCCGCTCCGGACATCGCTGCCAATAGAATAAACATATTAACCCCTAATCTGCTGCCCCCAACATTGCCGACTCCAACATTATATTTATTAACCTCTAATCTCCCACCCCAATGTCACCGCAACCTACCTACATTTATTAACCCCTAATCTGCCGCCCCCAACATTAAATGTATTAACCCCTAAATCTAAGTCTAACCCTAACACCCCCTAACTTAAATATAATTTAAATAAATCTAAATAAAATTACTATCATTAACTAAATTACTACTATTTAAAACTAAATACTTACCGATAAAATAAACCCTAAGCTAGCTACAAGATAACTAATAGTTACATTGTAGCTAGCTTAGGGTTTATTTTTATTTTACAGGCAAGTTTGTATTTATTTTAACTAGGTAGACTAGTTATTAAATAGTTATTAACTATTTAATAACTACCTAGCTAAAATAAATACAATTCACCTGTAAAATAAAACCTAACCTAAGTTACACTAACACCTAACACTACAATTAAATAAATTAACTAAATTAAATACAATTAAGTAAATTAAATTAAATTAGCTAAATCACAAAAAAAAACACTAAATTACAGAAAAAAAAATAAAATACAGATCTTTAAACTAATTACAGCTAATCTAAAAGCCCTATCAAAATAAAAAAAGCCCCCCCCAAAATAAAAAAAAAACCTAGCCTAAACTAAACTATCAATAGCCCTTAAACGGGCCTTTTGCGGGGCATTGCCCCAAAGAAATCAGCTCTTTTACCTGTAAAAATAAATAAATACAAACAACCCCCAACAGTAAAACCCACCACCCACACAACCAACCCCCCAAATAAAAGCCTAACTAAAAAAAACCTAAGCTCCCCATTGCCCTGAAAAGGGCATTTGGATGGACATTGCCCTTAAAAGGCATTTAGCTCTATTGCAGGCCCAAAGCCCTAACCTAAAAAATAAACCCACCCAATACACCCTAAAAAAAAATCCTAATACTAACCCCCGAAGATTCACTTACCGGACGAAGTATTCATCCAAGCGGCAAGATGTCCTCAAGGAAGCGGGCAGAAGTGGTCCTCCAGACGACCAGAAGTCTTCATCCAGACGGCATCTTCTATCTTCATCCTTCTGACGCGGAGCGGCTCCATCTTCAAGACATCCGGCGTGGAGCATCCTCTTCAAACAACGTCTTCTTCGGAATGAATATCACTTTAAGTGATGTCATCCAAGATGGCGTCCCTTAGATTCTGATTGGCTGATAGAATTCTATCAGCCAATCGGAATTAAGGTAGAAAAAATCCTATTGGCTTATGCAATTAGCCAATAGGATTGAGCTGGCATTCTATTGGCTGTTCCAATCAGCCAATAGAATGCAAGCTCAATCCTATTGGCTGATAGGATTTTTTTCTACCTTAATTCCGATTATCTGACACGATCTCCCCATTGATGTCTGTGGGGGAATCATGCACGAGTACGTCAAAACAGTGCTTGTATTTTGTGCGGTATGGAGCTTAAAAGCACCATATCGCACGCACAAGCCGGCTGTGTGAAAACTTGTAATGGCAGTGATATAGGGGGTGAAATAACGCAACTTTTTTTGCGTTCGTTAATTTCCATATAGCGTGCATAACTCGTAATCTAGCTGCATGTTAAAAAATACTTAACTATTTTAAGGAAACAAATTAATACTGCAGAATTCGGCATTATTCCTTTGTTTTCTTTAAATTTTGTGCTGCATTAGTTCGGATATCCGTGCACGTCTAGTTTAAAGCAGACCTTTTACTGTTGAACATGCTTCTTATAGCAAGTAAAAAAAAAAAAAAAAAATTAAAAAAATATATCAAAATTTAAATCATAATGTTGTGTGATTAATTGATAAAAAATCTAATACTTTCTTTGTAATTTGTTACAACACGTTTATACCTGCTCTATACCATCCGAAGTTTAGTCTTTTAGTTGCAGGCTTTGTTGATAACCAGAGTGAACCAATACTGATAAAAAAACTGGACAAATCCACCAGAAGATGAGCAGCATCTGTTACAACAGCAAGGCTTCCAGCAAGATAGCCTCCTACAAAACAAAAGCACAGTTTTATCACCAAATTCAGCAACTAGACAATCAACAAATAATGAATAAGTCTAACTTAATGACCAACAGAATAAGTGTGCATGATTGCAATTAAAAGGGCCATTAGTGGGCAAATTACATACTCTAATTCGCTAGAGCATGTCATTTTAAGACTAGGGACCCTGAAATGTTCCCAAGCGGTATGTTTAATCCCTTTGTGAAGGGATAAACACAAAGTTAAAATATTGCTCTGGAGCTGCAAAGCTAGTGATCACCTAATCAGCGGTGACATTGGTACAGTCAAAATAAATTGTTTGTGATGCAGGTAGAGCATGTGATTTTAAACAACTTTCCAATCTACTTCTGTTATCAAATTTGTTTTATTCTCTTGTCATCATTTGTTGAAGAGTAAACTAAGGTAAGCTTACAGGAGCATGCACATATTACTACGCTATTGCAGCAGTGTTTGTAAAAGTGCATAACATTGTTGCAAACACTGCTGACAAAGTACTAAAGGCACACTTAGGGTTGCTACCTCGACCATGTTTTCCTAGACACTTATGAGTTATACATGCTGCAGGGTGTGCAGGTAGGAACATGAATAGTGATGTTCAGTGTCAGTATCCAGGGTTCAAATTCGTGTTCCTAATATTACTCATATTTATTTCTTTTTAAATTGACTTTACTGTACCTTTAAATATATATGATAATGCTCAATAACCTCAGTATAGAATCTTTATTGTCAACCTAACTTACTGAGATGATATCTAAGATATTCCTCCTTATAATAATCAGTGTACCGACTCAACTGTGCTCATGGCAGGAAATCTGATCTGTTAAAGGGACTTTAAACCCCCCCAAAAAAATGTCATGATTCAGATAGAAAATATAATTTTAAATAACATTCCAATTTATTTCTATTATCTAATTTGCTTCATTCCCTTGATATACTTTTCTGAAAAGCATATCTAGATTGGCTCAGTAGCTGCTGATTGGTGGCTGCACATAGATGCCTCGTGTGATTGGCTCACCCATGTGCATTGCTATTTCTTCAACAAAGGATATCTAAAGAATGAAGCAAATTAGATAATAGAAGTAAATTGGAATGTTGTTTAAAATTGTACTCTCTATCCGAATCATGACAGAAAAAATTGGGTTTAATGTCCCTTTAAGGGTGCTTGAGAATTGAAGTTAAGTTACACAAATCCTCCTTTTCAGCAATAATGGAGATAAGTAATTAGCACCACACACTGTCACTTCTATTACTAGGTTTTTATGCTATACAAATGATGAAAAAGTTCAATTGACATTAGGATAGGAATGTGGGTGATTTTAAAGTAACATTAAAGCCATTTTCCTTATACATAGTATAGATCTGTAACTAAGCAATGCATTGCAAAATATCTGCATATAACAAATATTTTAAAGGAATTTAAAATAGTTGTTTTGTTAGAAAACATTTCCATAATCTAGGACACACTTCTAGATAAGCCTTTGGACTATGTTCTCAAGTAAGCGAAATGTGAAGGCAGGTTCAGCCGTGCATAAAACTTAACATTTATTTAAGAACCATAAAAACAGGTGTTACAAACATTTCCAAATGATTTTAGACACCAGCAATGAAATACACGTCTGACGTGTTACAGAAAAGTGCTGTACTCATAGAAATAATCACTAGATTAGAACCAGTTCACATGTTTAAAAAGACTCAAAAACGTTCCCATCGGTTAAAAATAGTGATAACAACCCTCTACTGCTAGTAAGAAATATTTAACCCTTAGTGGTACTAAAAGAACCAACTGGTGTAAAATTATAAGATTGACAGTAAATCTACTTTATGGAAGTACAGCACACTTACCTTAAATTGTATCAGGTACAATAACTGAAAGTCAGTGTTATTATATTTAACTAAAAATCAAAGCTGCAATATTCCATACTCTTGTAAAAAATACTATTGTCATAATTTGTAGTATACTCTGTGCTAGGATGAGTATATCCTTATGTTCGGTTACCCTAACACCTAAATATTTATTTATAAAGCATGACTTCACACATCCTAGTTCCTGTTGAATGTTAGTAAAACTCTAATGCACTTACTATATATCTTACATTTAGTGTTAAATTAGATGATTAATACCAAGAATATAAATAAAGAAGTTTAGAATTACTACCAATAATTGATGACCAAAAGACAAATTAGAAACCCAAGGTAAAAATCCATAAAAACTTCTCTTGCCAAATAATTTGGTTATATATCCTCCTACATTTTTGCTTAACCCTTTCAACATTGGTTCACCTTAAGTAATTAGTGTGTTTACCACATACCTGAATAAAATGTGATAGGACTGCCCGTAGTGGTATTTTTGCAACAAAAGTCAACAAGAAAAATTAGATGAATTGGCACTGAGATGAGTAGATATAGGAAATAAAGGGTAAAATTACCCTTGGTGCTATCCCTTAAAGGGACACCGAACCCAAAAAATTTCCTTTCGTGATTCAGACAGAGCATGCAATTTCAAGCAACTTTCTAATTTACTCCTATTATCAATTTTTCTTCATTCTCTTGGTATGTTTATTTGAAAAGCAAGAATGTAAGTTTAGATTTTTGGTGAACAACCTGGGCTGTCCTTGCTGATTGGACAGCACCAATAAACAACTGTTGTCCATTGGTCTGAACCGAAAATTTGCTGGCTCCTTAGCTTAGATGCCTTTTTCAAATAAAGATAGCAAGAGAACAAAGAAAATTTGATAATAGGAGTAAATTAGAAAATTGCTTAAAATCACATGCTCTATCTTATATCATGAAAGAAAAAAATTTGGGTTCAGTGTCCCTTTAAGTAATATGAATGTAAAGGGGAGGGTAAGGGAAAAGGGAATAATGAAGGGGTTATTAGGCACTATTTCCTAATAATGTGTGTAACTGGGCTTTTGAATAACAGATCAACTGTAATAAAGATGGTAATTTATGCTGAAAAATTATTCAGCTTTAACACAAAGAGTGTATTCTAACAGGTGCTGTATATATAACAGCTATTTCCCATTTGTAGATCATTAATATTAAAAAACAACTTTTAATGATAATTATTTCCTAATAATATAAGAACAGCCAGCAATGATGTGGAAAAGGGTACAAAAATGACAAGTATAGCCAGACACTTTTTACATCATCATAATGGTAAAATTAATACATTTAAATGCTGGGGATTGGAGACTTTAAAAACTGGTATCAGAGGGGACAATATTGAACAGATTTTATTACAAAATGAGGCAAGATGGATCTTTAATTTGAATAAAGTTATGCCTAAAGGCATCAACGAGAATAATAGCTTTTGGGTATTTTTATAAAAAATTGTGTGAAATCTCAGTCAATATATATTTTTGGCTCATATTTTTGAACAATGAACAGCCTGTAAATTTCTTTTGAATCTTTATATTTTTGACTGGTCTAGGTATTAGGTAAATTTGGGAGATTAATATGAGAATATATGGGGTCTAATAAATTACATAAAACTTGACTGGGTCCCTGATGTTATACTGTGGATATTCTAGCAATTTTTTATTTTTGTAATCCCTGATAATCCCTTAGACCTATTATATACCTGATAATGCACCATTAATGTATTTATAACCCAAAAGTTAATTGTGCACTCAGAGTCAGTGGAAGTATTTACCACATAGTGTGTGGATGATTAAAAATTTAATTTTAACCCATATATGGAGTGGTATTACTATGCCCATAATTTGACACAATGAATAAAAGGGATATTCTTTATGTACTGTATGTATAGAATGATGAATCCCTCTACTGTTATATAGGCATTTCATATAGTCCCACTTAATCTTACCATTATATAGATATGTGACACATCGGGTTAGTGATAAATTGTTTCATTACTTAGGATGAAGTCAGGCAAATATTCAGTCGATATAAGACTGATGGATTTATGGTTAAGATTCATTTAAACTCTCTTTTCTAGTGCACATATTTCCTAATCATGTCCTGATTTTATCCCGTTAGTCATGATCATAATATGAGGTTACCACACTACACAGGTCCTTCCCGTACTGAGAGTATGTACTAATGGCCAATGGTGGTCACATATTATTATGTCGTTTATCACATAGTAATCAAGTAGTGAGCATTCTTACCAATTACAAGTACACTGAATCGACACTAACAGTGACATAGTTCACGTCAGAGGTAAACAAAACACATAATTGGTTAACTGGAAGGCGTGTCTGGATCATCCACCCTGATTGGCGGAACCTTGTAACCGTACAGTTTAAATGAAAGCGGGTTTTCTGGCATTCTGTTTGTCTAAATTTACTCCTAAAGTATCACATTGAGAAAGGCTCGCATACTAGAGCCAAAATGCGTTTGTGTGTGTTTGTTCAAAACCTTCCGTGGGGAGTTTGTTCTTAGTTCAGCAACCTGTTTGCAGGCTCGGCAACTCCTTGTTGTTTTTTCCAGTAATCTTTTTGTAACAGCTCCTGGCACCTGAAGCCGAGGAATCCTGCTATCGGCCAGGAATACAGGGGAGCAGTTTGCAGCAGTTCTGGATTTTTTTTCTTTTGAAATTTAACTTCACTGTGTGGGGGTATTATTTTGGTGTAATGTACACACTTTTTAGGGGGCATAGGTGGACCTTTTAGTTCCCATAAATTTTGTTTTTAATTAATTATCATTGAAAGTTGTTTTTTAATATTAATGATCTACAAATGGGAAATAGTTGTTATATATACAGCACCTGTTAGAATACACTCTTTGTGTTAAAGCTGAATAATTTTTCAGCATAATTTACCATCTTTATTAAGTTGATCTGTTATTCAAAAGCCCAGTTACACACATTATTAGGAATGAGTGCTTAATAACCCCTTCATTATTCCCTTTTCCCTTACCCTCCCCTTTACATTCATTTTTGCAAAAGTGCAACACAGAGAGGAACGTATGATCAAAAACTCAAGGCATGGTGAGAAATCTCGCCAAATCTTTGGGGTCTATTATTGAGCATTATTTTGCAATGTATTTGTCTCCCTGTCACATCCAGTACTCTGTATAGAGAGATTAACAACTCTCAAGAAAAAAAAAATGGCTTTTTTAAACGTCTTTGAGGGGACCTCGCGGTACTGATGAGACATATTAGAGGGGAGAGAAGCCCAAAGAACTGGATTTGCACAGACCTTTATATGTTGCACTTTCACACAAAAAAATTTGCCTTCGAAAAGAGCTGAATGCTGCTACCTGCGTCCATATTTAGCATTCATTTGAGAATCCTATTACCAAATGTAGTTCAACTGCATAACACAACTCACCTGCAATTTCAGCAATAATAAAGGTGAAGCAAATCGCTGCTGCCATGAAAAGTTTTCTTTTGGCCTGCTTCTGTTCTTTTTGCCGAGCATCAAACGCTCTGCTGTTGTTATTGTGGCAATGGTATGATCCATTTGATTGAGAAATATCTTCTTCTTGAAGCTTCTCTTTCTTGAAATTGTTCTGCTCCAAGCTACATACAAAGATGAAAAACATAACAATGAAAGATATAAAAAGCACTGGGAAAGTGATAACGCTTACCCTATATCATCAAGTATATAATCGGAGAAATTGCCAATGAGAAAGCACTATATATATTTATATAAAATGTCTACATACAAATTAAGATATAGATAATAAAAGGTGCGTTTACAATGTCGTAAGTCATGCTAATGATATTGTGATTTTGCGATAATTTTACTAGACTCAAGTCTATGTAAAACACAATATCTCTCTTTGGACTAGTTATTACACCATTATTGAAGTATAAACAAAATGTTTTTTAGTATATAATGTTGCACATGACATTATATAAGTAGAAACATTCACTATTGGTGTAATAACTAGTCCAAAGAGATATTGTGAAGGCTTTTCTGCTATTAACATTATATAATTGTATGATCGTTGTGGTATTCATGTTTTGTATGCTTGCATGCCATACCAGAAGTGATGTAATACTTCTGGTTGGCATTTAATGGCGACTTGTTTGGAATGCATGGTTTCCAATTGATGCACACGAGAAGAAAGTGGGGAATTTTGGGAATATTGTATCAGTATGTACAGGTATTTAACCTGTTTTTTTTTTTTTTTTTTTTTACACATTTCACTTGTTCTGAAGAAGGAGATGTTTTGATCCCCGAAATATCAAAATAAATTTTTAATATTTGGATCAGCAAATCCTGAAAATGGAGGTGGTTTGATTTTGAGGGAGCTAATACTGATGGCTTGGATAAATATATATAATTGTTTTAATTATTTGTGTGTGTGTATGTGTGTGTCAAAATACCCCTCTCTCCTTGGGTTTTTGCCCTGGGAACAGCTTTAGCACAGAAAGTACTCCAAAAACACGCTGGATTAGCCGCAAAAGCATTGGCCTATTTATTCACAAGCAATTGGCTGGAACCCAATTTTAACATTAACAAAACAAGAAAAAATCCTTGCACAATATCACTTGCTAAACAAAATAAAACAGTCCTGACTAAAAGTGTGAAGCTTTTCCACGCAACTGCAAAATTACAAACAGTTTTCAAATTTAGGCCTAGAACCTCTAGACAGCATCAGGACATATTCTTTCTCTTCCATGCAAGTTCTATTTAGCAACCCCAGCACACACTATTTAATGAGAGCTAATTAACACCACATCTGTGGAGTGGATTACACATCCAAAACTGTGGAGTGGATTACCAGCCCATAAAACACAATTACTAATATGTTAAATCCCAATAAGAATGTTGTAGAGTTTATGGGGAAACTTAGATTCCATTATAAAAAAATCCCTTGAGCTCTGTCACATATCCTCCCACCCATCTCAAAACTATTGGGATGAGCGACCTTAGCAACAAGTGAGTGCATTCTGGAAAGACTATCAGCATTTCCCTGTTTACTTCCTGTCCTTCTTTGAATGGATAAATTAAATGGTTGCAAACTCAGGAACCAATGTGTAACTACCGTTTTCTCTTTATTTTCCCTCATCCATCTAAATGAAGCATGATCAGTTACAAATTAGAATTACAAAATCGAATTATGCCATCAGGTTTTGGTACCTGGACTACACCATTCAATTTGCAATTCTTCAATAATTTTCAAATCTAACATTTTATTAACCTCTGTTTTGATTGCCTTTCCACGAGCTTCAGGTATTCTGTATATCTTATGGCTAATCTTTTTCCTGGTTCTGTTATGTCATCATATTTGATTACCTTAGATCCATCTGGGATTGTGTAAAATACTTCATTTATTCATTCTGAGGAACTCTTTTACTCCTCATTTCGGATGTATAGACAAGGTTTCTGTGATATTCACTTCAGGGTCACTTTTTTTTATAGTACAAGCTGTTACTTCTGTAGAAACAATGACCTTGCTTTCTTCAATAAGGCTTCAATAAATTGACATGATATATTTGTTCCTCCTTTTGTCTACCTGGCTGCTTTAATTTATAATTAACCTCACCTATCTTTTAAATTAGATAAAAAAGAGGAAACTGTATAAAACTATACACAAATGAGCGCTGTTAGTTCTAACTATAGAAATAAATCATATATCACAATAAATCACAAAAAATATAAATTAAGTGCTGTTTAAATAAAATCAAATAATGAACAAGCAGCATATGAAGTCCATGAAAACTTGTAAAAAGTCCAATAAGAACAGTTATAAGGTACTCACTATAAGTCGTCCAAATGAGTAGTATTATGATAAAACAAGGTCTATATTGATAGTCCTGCAGCTCCTCTAAGACAGGGTAACTCCAATGTTCCCAAAATAAAATGTACTAAAAAATAAAAGAGGAGAGAAGTGTGGACTCAAGTGTGGCTATAAACTTTAATCATATAACACATGCTATACTAAAAACTAACAAGATGAAGATATAAATGCACCCAACAATACAGACTCCCAATGAAGAAAGTTCCACAAGCAGGTACACACAAATCTGTTAAACCTCCAGCCGTTCCGCCAGGACACCAGCAGATAAAACACCGTTAGTGTGTAACAAGTCCGGTCACTCGAACTGTATAGGTCCTTCCGACGGCGATCAATCAATCCAGCTCTGCAGTAGCAAGAGGATCACGCCTTTGGACGTTACCAATAGAAACCCGCGTATGCTAGGAATCTACGGCTGCCTCATAGGGACAAATGCAGGTTGCAAAATTCTACGCGTTTTGTCCCGATCGACAGGATTTGTCAAGAATAATGATACAGCTGTGCTATGCTCCTTATGAAAGGATGATAGAGACCACCCTAATTGGGTAATTACGTAACTTAATAGCAACATATTATAATGAACATAGCAACAGCTTTACAATAATTGCAATATGCAAAATGGATACAATAAACATGCTTAAAAAAGAGATTGCACTTAAATGCATATCCATGAGTTTTTGCAAAATTAAAAACTAATATATTGTGACAATCCTATACAATACAATTGATATATATATAAAATACAATTAATGTGTAAAAAATACATAAAAGCACAGTACTAATATAATAATAAGAAATGCTATTAAAAACTGACAAAATAAAACTATTAAAAAATAACTATTAAAATATTTCATAAAAATGCTTGGATATCTAATTCAATATTTAACCCTTTCGGTTCAAGACAGTCTAATGTTTTTATCCAAAAAGTTTCCCTCTGTTTGAGCCTAAGTAACCTATTAGTGTCCCATTTATCTGGAGCCACCCATTCAATGATTTTGATACTAAGATCCATTGGATTTTGATTATGGCAGACCTTAAAGTAATAGGATACACTGTGGTTATCAAAACCTGATTTTATATTCCTAATATGCTCCCTTAATCTATACTTTATTTTTCTTTTTGTTCTCCCAATATAGATTTTACCACATTTGCAGACTAATTGGTATACCACATAAGTAGTATGGCAGGTACACCTATATTTGCATTTATATGACCGGCTGCCATCATGATTGGAGAAAGACATATGGTTAGTGTCTATACGAGGACACATAACACATTCTGACACTTTACAGGGGTATAAATCTACATGGCCCCCACACCAACTAGTTAGTGTACCAGTTTGTGTTGGCTGCCTTAATTTAGTGGGAGATATATAGTTTTTAATAACTTTATTCTTCTTAAAAACCACCTCAGGTTTGTCACTTAATATATTATTCAATACAGGATCTAACTTGAGTATCTTCCAATGTTTGTTTAAAATGCTGATTATTATATCTAGTGATCAATTTTACACTATCTTGTTTTGATATTTCTCTATCTGTGCCCTTATTTCCATTAGTTTCATACTTATTCTTAATAAGTTGTGACCTATCCATTTCCAAAACTTTCATTTTCGCCTCATCAAGGAGTTTCATACTATATCCTTTTTCCAAAGAATTTCTAGTTAAAAAAAAATCAGCTTCCTCATTGAAATCCTCTATATGTGTACAATTACGTCTAATTCTCTGATATTGGCATAAGGGGACATTATTTTTCCACTGTTTGTAATGGCCACTCTACGCATTAAGATTAAGAAGACTATTTCTGTCAGTAGGTTTACAGTAATTTTTTACACATACACTATTAGTATTGATGTCATGATATAAAATTAAATCCAAAAATGAAATTGATTCAGAGGAAAATTTAAGATTAAAAATATTCGAATTAATGTAAGATATAAATTCCTCTATTTTTTCCTTGGAACCTTGCCAAATAATTAAAATATCATCTATAAATCTATAGTATTTAAACATATTCTCAATGAAGGGATTATTATTCCAAATAAAACTATTTTCGAATTGAGACATATAAAGATTGGCATATGATGGGGCAAAAGTAGTCCCCATCGCCGTGGTACCTTGTACCTGTTGGTAAAAAATCCTTTCAAATAGAAAATAATTGTGGGTAAGAATGAAATAAATAGCATCCTCAATGAAATGTATCTGGGATTTTGGTAGATGGCTAGTACTCAAACCCTCCCTAATAGCTGCTAAACCCTTTAAATGAGGTATACTAGTATAGTATAAGTACAGCAGCATCACAAGTTATCCAAATGAAATCATTAATCCATACTAAACCCTCCGTTTTCTTTATAACATCTATTGTGTCTCTGAGATAGGCTCTAGTAGATACAACAATCGGTTGCAAAAATGAGTCAATATATTTTGACAAATTATCACATAAAGAGCCTATCCCAGAGCCTTTTGCGGAGCATTGCCCCAAAGTAATCAGCTCTTTTACCTGTAAAAAAAAAAAAAAATTACAAATACCCCCCCAACATTAAAACCCACCACCCACACAACCAACCCTACTCTAAAACCCACCCAATCCCCCCTTAAAAAAAAACTAACACCAACCCCTTGTAGATCACCCTACCTTAGGAAGTCTTCACCCAACCAGGCCGAAGTCCTCCACGAAGCTGGCAGAAGTGGTCCTACAGACAGGCAGAAGTCTTCATCCAGACGGCATCTTCTATCTTCATCCATCCGGCGCGGAGCGGCTCCATCTTCAAGAGCATCCTCTTCTGACGACGGCGACTGAAGAATGAAGGTTCCTTTAAGTGACGTCATCCAAGATGGCGTCCCAAGAATTCTATCAGCCAATCGGAATTAAGGTAGGAAAAATCCTATCAGCCAATAGGATTGAGCTTGCATTCTATTGGCTGATTTGAACAACCAATAGAATGCAAGCTCAATCCTATTGGCTGATTGGATCAGCCAATAGGATTTTTCCTACCTTAATTACGATTGGCTGATAGAATTCTATCAGCCAATCTGAATTGAAGGGACCTTCATTCTTCAGTCGCTGTCGTCAGAAGAGGATGCTACGCATCGGATGTCTTGAAGATGGAGCCGCTCCGCGCTGGATGGATGAAGATAGAAGATGCCGCCTGGATGAAGACTTCTGCCCGTCTGGAGGACCACTTCTGCCCGTCTGGAGGACCACTTCTGCCGACTTCGTGGAGGACTTTGGCCCGGTTGGGTGAAGACTTCTCAAGGTAGGGTGATATTCAAGGGGTTAGTGTTAGGTTTTTTGAAGGGGGATTGGGTGGGTTTTAGAGTATGGTTGGTTGTGTGGGTGGTAGGTTTTAATGTTGGGGGGGATATATACTTTTTTTTTACAGGTAAAAGAGCTGATTACTTTGGGGCAATGCCCCACAAAAGGCCCTTTTAAGGGCTATTTTAATTTAGTGTAGGGTAGGGATTTTTTTATTTTGGGGGGATTTTTTATTTTGTTAGGGGGATTAGAGTAGGTGTAATTAGTTTAAAAATCTTGTAATTCTTTTATTAATTTTCTGTAATTTATTGTTTTTTTTTTTGTACTTTAGATAATTTTTTAAATTGTATTTAATTGTATTTAGTTTAGGGAATTTATTTAATTATAGTGTGGTGTTTGGTGTTAGTGTAACTTAGGTTTTATTTTAACTAGGAAGTTATTAAATAGTTAATAACTATTTAATAACTATTGTACCTAGTTAAAATAAATACAAACTTGGCTGTAAAATAAATATAAACCCTAAGCTAGCTACAATGTAACTATTAGTTATATTGTAGCTATTTTAGGGTTTATTTTATAGGTAAGTATTTAGTTTTAAATAGGAATAATTTATTTAATGATAGTAATATTTATTTAGATTTATTTAAGTTAGGGGGTGTTAGGGTTAGAATTAGATTTAGGGGTTAATAAGTATAATTTAGGTGGCGGTGGGCTCCGGGAGCGGCGGTTTAGGGGTTAATAAGTTTATTTAGTTGCGGTGGGGTCCGGGAGGGGTGGGATAGGGGTTAATAATTTTTATTTAGGTAGTGGCGGTGTAGGGGCAGCAGATTAGGGGTTAATAAGTAT
The DNA here is from genome assembly GCF_027579735.1 of Bombina bombina. Lineage (NCBI taxonomy): Eukaryota > Metazoa > Chordata > Amphibia > Anura > Bombinatoridae > Bombina > Bombina bombina. The sequence continues at coordinate 1,042,629,757 of NC_069503.1, read as the reverse complement.
AATGTAGGTGGTGGCGGTGGTGGCGGGGGGGCAGATTAGGGGTTTTTAGACTCAGGGTACATGTTAGGGTGTTAGGTGTAAACATTCCCTTAGGAATCAATGGGATATCGGGCAGTAGCGAACATAAGCTTTCACTGCTTTCCGACTCCCATTGATTCCTATGGCATCCGCCGCCTCCAGGGAGGCAGATTGAAAACCAGGTATGCTGGGCCGGAATAGTGGCGAGCGTACCTGGTAGATATTTGATTACTTATAAAAGTTGTCAGATTGTGCCGAACTTGCGTTCGGAACATCTGTAGTGATGTAAGCATCGATCTGTGTCGGACTGAGTCTGGCGGATCGTATGTTATGTCACTAAATTCTACTTTTGCCGGTTTGTAGGGTTTGATAACTAAGGCAAATCAGGCTCGCCACAAATACGCTGCGGAATTCCAGCGTATTTGCAGTTGACGGCTTGATAAATAGATACCAATAGGTCTTCCTTATGGACCTTGGGTAAATGATAAAAACAGGTTATTCGAGGAGCCACCTCATATAAAAATTCTTCCATATTTAAAACTTTAATAGATTCTGCGTTGGATAGAAGTATAAATAGTTCTTCCTTATATTTATCAGTAGGATTATATGTTAAAGGTAGATAAGTATCCACATCTCTCAACAAGCGATATGCTTCTTTTACATAATTCCTCTTATTTTGTACAACTATACCGCCACCTTTGTCTGCGGCTTCCTAGCACATGCGGGTTTCTATTGGTAACGTCCGAGGGCATGATCCTCTTGCTACTGCAGAGCTGGACTAATTGATCTGCGTCGGAAGGACCTATACAGTTCGAGTGACCGGACTTGTTACACACTAACGGTGCTTTATCTGCTGGCGTCCTGGCGGAACGGCTGGAGGCTAAACAGATTCGTGTGTACCCACTTGTAGAACTTTCTTCATTGGGAGTCTGTATTGTTGGGCGCATTTATATTTTCATCTTGTGAGTTTTTAGTATTTCATGTGTTATATGATTAAAGTTTATAGCCACACTTGAGTCTGCACTTCTCTCCTCTTATCTTTTCAATTACTTCATTGAGATCCCTGCTAAGTTTATTTTCTACCGTGGGAACGGAAACTAGAAATCTGTCCCCTTTCTGAAATACACGTACCCTAGAATTCTTGTTATAACTTCATTTTTGATCTTGTTGGGCCTTTTCCATATGTTCTTTAACTATGGGCACAATGGCTGCCATACGCTCCTGCATCTGCGATATATGTTCAATAACGCTATAATGTGGGGTAGCCTCCTATTCCCATGTCTCCTTATACCCCTGGGATGTCTGCCATACAATAACGCAAAAGGTTAGAACCCAGTAGATAACTGGGGCACTTCTTTAATTGCAAGCATCAAATATGGAAAAAAGCAAACAAACTATTTTTCCTATCTTTGTCATTCACTTTTTGCAACATTGCCTTTAAGGTTTTATTAAACCTCAACTAAACCATCAAATTTTGGGTGGTACACAGAGGTGTTTTAACTGCTAATGTTAAGGAATTTACAGAATTCTTTTGAAACCTGTGACATAAATGGAGTACCCTGATCAGTCAGGATCTGCTTAGGTATCCCAACCCGGCCAAACATAAGCATTAGTTCTTTAGGTTTTTTGCATGGATATTGCCTCTGGGTTAAGGGTTGCCTAGTCTAATGTAATAAAAATGTACTAATATCCCCTAGCGGCCCTACAAAATCCATTGCAATATGCTCAGATAGAACTTCAATGACAGGTATAAGGCAGTGAATGGTGCAGTAAGCTGACATTCAGGACATGAACAATAATTTGCAATTGCTGCAGTAACACAAGGACAATAAAACCTTCTGAGATTTTTTTCCTTGTCTTTTTCATCCCTAGGTGGCCCCCAAGAATATGGCTATGGGCCAGTTTTGACACATTGTCCCAATAGGATTGCTGTACCATCAATTGCTTTATCGCTGCCCCTTACAATACAGTAAGGGTGAGATTACAAGTCATGCGGCAAATCTAAATTTTTCACTAGTGAAATGGTTTTTGCGCATCTCAAGATCTGCTCGTATTACAAGTTGAAAAAATATGTTTTTACGCTGGCAGTAACCAGAGAAGTGCAAATATCACTAGTTGAGTTTTCGTGTGTGTGTGTGCACGCGCACATGTGTTCTCTAATAGAAATCAATGGAGAAAAAAAAAATGGAAAAACACCCTACTCGCAAAAAACGACCATCGCAAACTATCTAAATAAATTGTTAAGCCCTAAAACGCCATCCCCCCACAACACACAGTAAAACACTAACAACTAAACCCCCTAACCTAACACCCCCTTACATAACCCCAATTAAAATACCCATACAATACATAAAAACTATACTAACTACCTTAAAATAAATAAAAACTTACCTGTACAATTAAATTAAAACCTAAGCTTACCCTAAAAAAAAACATTACATTTTTGTAAATGTTAGTTTTTTTTATTTTTGGTAATGTTAGGTTTTAATTTAATTTTACAGGTAAGTTATTTATTTTAAGGTAGTTAGTATAGTTTTTATTTAATGTATGGGTATTTTAATTTGGCTAAAGTTAGGGGGTCGTATGTTAGGGGGTTTAGTTAGTTTATTACTTTGCGTTGTGGGGGTGGGGGTTTAGGTGTTACTACTTTTATTTAGTGTTTGCGATGTGGGTGGGATGTCGGTTTAGGGGTTAATAGGATTTAAGCAGCTCTCATCCTATTGGCTGATTTGAATAGCCAATAGGAATGCAAGGTACCCCAAATATTAAAGGGGTATCTTGCATTCAATCTTCAGTGTTCGGCGGAGAAGAGGATCTTCCACGCTGGATCTCGTTGTTGCTGCTGGTCCTGCTCAGCTATGTGTCGCCACAGCTCCGCACCACCGGGCTGAAGATAGAAGATGCCCCCGCGATGGATGAAGATGTCGCCGCCTGGTTAAAGATGGATGTCCAGACTTCAGGAACTGTAAATACATTTTTTGGGGTTAGTGTTAGGTGTTTTTTTTTTTTTTGTTAGAATAGGGCGTTTTTATTTGTTATTGGCAGCAAAAGAGCTGATGTCCATACAAATGCCCATTTAGGGGCAATGAGTAGCTTAGGATTTTTTAGACTTAGGTTTTTTATTTGTTGGGGGGTTGGTTGGGTTTTACTGTTAGGGGGTAATTTTGTAATTTATTTTATGTAAACGAGTGGATTGCTTCAGGGCAACGCCCTACAAAAGGCCCTTTTTATTTTTTTGTTTAATAATTGAGGTTGTGCAAGTAATACAACATATATAATTTCCAATAATACAGAAGTAACAAAAAATTCAGTGTTACAATAACCATCAACACTAGTGGAATCTACAATCTTGCAAAAAAGGTAGATATCTGGAACCTCCATTTTAAATCATTTTCTTAACAAGTTTCCTCATTTGACATAAAAGGTAACTCTTGTACCCAATAATGCTTATATTTTATAGAAGAGGAAAATTAGCATTTGAAGTGGTCACTTTTGGACCTAGCATTTTAATAGAGACTAACAACTGATATAGTAAATGTTTTTAACAATAGGTGATGAGGTGAATATATAGTACAATGATATAAGTAATGTATAACCATTTATTATGGAGCTAACAATTTAATTTATACTGATATAGTATATAAATAAGGTAATATTATAAGGTTTTTGCTTACTTGATAGCTGAGAAACATATAAAGTTGCCTTGGGAAATGAGTACAGGAGGAAATTAGTGCTATAGCCACCATTGTCTTTATCTAAATGTCAAAATGATGACTTCTTTCCCCTCCATATATGATGTCAACATTAGAAGTCTAAACCCATATTATTAATTTTGTATAGTTTTGATGTTGGCCGCATAACAGCGGAAATCTATGCAGAGCATCTTAGTGTTCCACTAAACTTATATAATAAACTTGGAGACATTTTAGAAGCCAGCTATTTAATCTTCTTTCAGATATATATAATTCTGCTTAGCAACATATATAGTAAGCTTAACCTCCGCAATTAGGGTTAGAATAAGCATAGCTCCCACAATGGAATTCTTATAATCACTTGCAGATAAGAGCATAGCCGATAATAAGTATATAGGGTTAGCCAATAATAAGTATATAGGGTTTGATGATAAATTGTGAGTGTTAATGCCTCAGCCATCTAACTGTAAGCCATCCGAATAAGCCGAGTGGGTTAATGTCTATTGGTTACAATCTGCAGACCTTATATGACAATAATAGTATTTTATAGATATCTAGAACATGTAACTTATATAAAACACAATGAGCATGTAAGGGTGACTAACCCAACATAGAGAAAAATAAATACAATATAATGCAGCGTAGAGTGCAGAATAAAGCCAACTTCATTTATATCATTAATGGTGTATACATCAGGATTTGGTAAAAGTATAGGCTAATTGCCTTCAGGTAAACAAATCTTTTTTTAAAATCTAGCTAAAGAACATGCAGACATGTAAAAGTAAATATTAATTTATTTACTTAATGTTGACTAAAAGTGTATCAACTACCAAACTTGTATCTAAGTGAAGATATTACTCCATAGATATAGGAGCCCTATTTGTTAACCGATTCCATTTCTGCTTTGAATAACCAGTGCATCATCCATCCAAGGTCCACATCTGGACACAAACTGTAGAAATTATCAAAAGGCAGAAAGCAAGGCTCACGTCCATGTTGGGAAGAACGACACCTATAGATTCGCAACTCAGTTCCCATTCTGTGATCTCGCAGCAAACAACTCTCTTTAGCTGCCTCCTTGTGTTCACTGTTGTTGCAGTCAGTGTCACAACTCCAGCCATACCGCTCCGGGCACTAGTCAGGAACCACTTCACTCCAGCTTCATTTTGTGCGATCTGTAGCTGTCTCGTGTAGTCACTGATTTCCCCCTGTTGTTAAGTTCCACCAGATTTATCTTGTTCATCTGCCACCGGTAAGTTCAAGGTCTTTCTTTGCTGGTCCAGTGATGTTTGAGCTACATGTCCCATATTGGCAAATTTTGTTTAATTTATATTAATTTATATTATTTTGTTTATTATTTTTGTAATCTTAGATTTATTTATTTATTTTTCTCGTAATTTTAGTGTTTGATTTTTTATTGTAATGTTAGTTTTTTTTTGTTTTTTTTTTTCGTTGTGTTAAGGTTTTTTAATTTATTTTTTTAGTTTATTTTATTTATTTTTTAAAATAGTTATGTTTGTTTATTTATAGTTTTTTCCCCACAGGTTTTTTTCTCCACAAGTTAGGGGGTGTTAGGTTTAGAGGTTAATAGTTTAATTTAGTAGTTGGGATGTTGGGGGCCGGTGGTTTAGGGGTTAATAGGTTTATTTAGGTGTTTGCAATGCGGGGGGGGGTTAGGGGTTAATAGGTTTATTTAGGTGTTTGCAATGCGGGGGTGGTGGTTAAGGGGTTAATCACTTTATTTAGTGTTGGCGATGTCAGGGCGCTGTGGATTAGGGGTATTTAGACTAGGGGTTTATGTTAGGGTGTTAGGTTTTTACATAACCTTCTTGTCTCCATAGACATAAATGGGGATTGCGTTATAGCAATTGCCATTCCACACCGCAGGTGTTAGAAAAAAACTAACACTTTCTCTCCATTGATGTCTATGGGGGAAACGTGCACAAGCACGTCAAGTCAGGCCTTGGCTTTTGTGCGGTATGGAGCTTAAAGCACTATAACGCACAGCACAAGAAGGTATTTTTTGTAACTTGTAATGGCAGCGCTATGGAGAGTGTGATACCGCTAAATATTTAGAGTTATTTACGTACCGGGTTTAGCGCATAACCTGTAATTTAGGTGATTATTTTTTATTATATATCCTGTTAAAACATTGTCCCTGCTTAAGCACTTTCTAAACAAGACATTATTTGATTATGGCCTAAATTAAGAGTGGAACACAATATTGCACTTTCGCAAGTGGAATATTTGTGCTCCACTCAATAATACCAGCGCAGGTAAATTTGCTCTAGTACTACAATTTAGGCGCAATGTGAATGAGACCTCACAAGAGCGCCCTTCCATAGGCTCCAATGGGAGCCTCTTTCTCATGCCATCAGACACAGCAAAGCACCTAGCGCAGAGCAGAGGGAAATTCGTACAGTGTTTTGCAGAAAAATACAAATATATATGCATATGAATATATACATATATATTTACAGTATAAACACAGTACCCATTCACCTCAATGTAAAGTCACTTTCAGTGCCATTTTGTTTTCTTTAACCCTTTATAACTGCTTCCAGTGACGTGCAGTCACTAGAGGCAGGGCTTCACCTATCATATGGGCAAAAATATATTTTTTTATAGGCATTAAAAAAAAAAAAAAAATATTGCATTTTTTTCCCTCCAGCATTTTTTTTCTCACAGCTACATGTTGTGCATTGGAGAGGCACAAGCAGGTCTGCCGGCTGATGCCCTCCATTACACAACATGCTGCGCCACCTACTGGATGAAAGTGGTTAAGATCACTGCATGGCCCATAAGTGCTTATTTGAGGCAGGCCTCTTTTGGGCTGAACCAATCCAGTGAGAGGCATCAATCAGGGAAACTTAGGGTTGTTGCTGGCTGTTAAATCATATAAAACAAAACAAAAACGGAAAAAAACTACTTTCATTTATTTTCTTGCTGCCCTGTGCAGCTGCCACCTTTGCTCCAATGAAAAAGAGAGTTCTGTGCTTCCTCTGCAAGTACAGTGGAGTGTGCTGCAGTCACTTCCTTACAGAGCAGGAAGAGATGTAGAGAGCAGTGTTTTAGACACATTTTATTGAAGTGCTGCAACCTTAGATTTTGCTGAAAGGGATTCTGTTAGTGAAAATTATAATTTAATGAATGTGGTTTAGTGGTTTTTTGTTTTTTTACTCTTTTACAGCAGTTTAAGGATCGTTTTTGTATTTTTTTACTCAAACTTTACACCCACTACCTTAGCAGCTTGCCTCTGTACTGCACACTAGTTTATAGTCTCATCACTCTCTTTCCGACTTATGAACTCTCTGTAGCTCTGCAACTGTGTTTTCCCACAGCATTTTCTTACTATTATGCTGTTTGTATGAATGAGTTGTTATTTGACCAGAGTAAGCTAGACCAAAAGCATGGTAATGTAAAATGAAACCAAGCAGTTTAGAATGAGTTATAGCAAATATTCTCCATGGCTCCTGTAGCTATAGTATTTCATTTAAACCAATGATTCCTTAGGTATATGTTGGACAACCCTGATGTAGACAACAAATAATAATTTATTAATGTACCCATTCATATGTGCTGTTCTGTTTCATATATTTAAAATAGATTGTATACTATTAGTATTTGATAGTCACTTAAAATATTACTTAAAAATTCAGTGGTGTCTCCCCCCTTTCAGTGGTCCTTCTTCCCCCCCTTGTGTGTCTCTCTCCCTCTCTCTCTCTCTCTCTATCTGTCTCTCTCTCTATCCATCCATCTCTCTATCCATCTCTCTCCCTGTCTCTCCCACTCCCTCTGTCTCTCTCCTTATGTGTCGTTCTCCCCCATGGTCTCTTTCTCTCTCTGTCTCTCTTCCTCCCCCTCTGACTCTCTCATCCCTTATGTGTCTCTCTAACCCTCTGTGTGTGATTGTGTCTCTCTCTCTCTCCCCCTGTCTCTCTCTCCCGCTCCCCCTGTCTCTCTCTCCCTCCCCCTCATCTCTCTCTCTCCTTCTTTTCTGTGTTTCTGTTTACCTTTTATTTATTTAATGAATTGGTGGTGCCATCTGAGGATGTGGCTTTATTTAAAGGGGTGGGGTCAAGCGCCCCACCATCTTTAAATATCACCAGCCGCTGGATCAAGACATTTTTATATTTACTAAATAATGAAGGAATCTATAAGCATAATTTGCAGCATTAAAGTAAAAAGTATATTTTAAACATATTTTAATGGGTTTCTAGATCTCATAATCAGAGCAAGTATTTTGTTATCTGGCAAGAGTTTCTGTTACAATCCTTTAGACTAAAATCAGATGTTTACTAAGTTGACCAGTTTTCCAAGACACCATTTAAAGGGACATGAAACCCATATGTTTTCTTTCATGATTTAGAAAGAGTATGCAATATTAAAAAACTTTCCAATTTATATCTAGTATCTAATTTTCTTCATTCATTCTTTTGATATCTTTTGTGGAAAATCATATCTAAATATGCTCAGTAGCTGCTGATTGGTGGCTGCACATAGATACCTCATGTGATTGGCTCACCCATGTGCATTGCTATTTCTTCAACAAAGGATATCTAAAGAATGAAGGCGTATCCTAGCCACTGCCTCACCAGCCTCTGACGTCACCGCACATCACTGATTGCTTCGTGCAGTTTAATCTAAAATAAAAAGATGAGCATCTTTATTTTTTTTATTTTTTTAAAAAAAGAGCTGTCCTCTATTCTGGGGGCTATTGGGGCACATTTTTTTTTCATTAACCAGAAGTCTGACTTCTGGTTAATTGCGCTAAGCACAAAGTGGACCTGCTAGCACCCTGGAGCATTAATGAGCATTAACATTAAAATAGTGCTCCACTCGTAATCTAGCAATATATAAGTAATTAAGTTCACTTATAAAGGAAATGGAATACATCCTAAAGGTATAAAACATTTAAAGACATTTTATCCAGGTTTAATTTATTGTTAAGTGAGAGCACAGAAAAGTACAATTTGCAAAGTCTATGTATTCATAAGGCAAGTCACTTGCAGAAACAGTCAGTCTATCTGTTTCATTTTCTGATAGTGACACAGATTGGTCCTCAGATGACAAACAATCAGATGATAATATGGTTAGAGTTGATACAACTAGTTCTAATCCACATGCCGAACAACAACGGGGATATTAAAACAAACACAGACTAATACAGGTTTAGGTGCCAGGCCCAAGGAAAAACCTACCAACCACGAAGGGAATAGAGGTTACAAATATATTCCCAGTAAAACAAATAGCAGCCCTGTGGGGGGCAATGCTGCTGTTACATCCAGCAATCAAGCCATGTTGGATCAGGTTTTTACATTGGGCCAGGACCCTCCGGAAGGGGGAGGGAGTGGGTCAACAACAGACAAACCAAGAGAGATATCAGCTGAGTGGCAATCACATACACACCAAGTACAAATAAACAATGTCATTAATGTGTCTTCTATCACCCTTACTAATGCACAAATAGAGGTATTAGGCTTTGGTTTAGGCTTTGCACCACCAATTTGAATTTGCTTCAGACCATGATTGACCTAAACAGATTAGTAAGAAATGTCACACTTAAGAAGCATTTTTCTACCACTACCGATACCCCCACTGAACATACTGATTATGCCTCAGCTAGTTTGCCAGAATTCCATACTTTTGAGGAAATTTGTGATCTAGTTAATTTGCAGCTTCTAGCTTCAGAAATAGAGCCTAACCCAGGAGAGGTCAATAGTGGGTGTAGATTTTGAAATAAATCTAGATTTTACCCTATACACAGAAGGGGCCCCATAATTGAGACATTTTATAATCGGGTCGAGAAAGATCTCCAAGCTCTGACGGATAGTCTGGAACCGATAAAACAAAACCTTACAAGGAATCAAAAGGTTGCCCTAAAGTCCCTTCAGGAGGATAATTCAGTAGTCATATGCCCTGCGGATAAGGGTGGGACAATAGTAGTTATGAATTGATCAGACTATGGGGCCTAGTTATCAACGTGTCAACTTTCCTGCCTTCGCTGGCCCAATACGCCCGCCTAAGCTCGCCTACCATCGCCGCCGCGGACCTGAAAAAATTTGCCTAAGTTATCAATAAATCTGATGAGCAGCGGACTGTGAGAGTTATCACTCATCCGATCTCGCTGCTCTTCGGCTTTTTTACAGCTTTATTGCTAGCCTGTCACTAAGCACCCACACTAACTACACTGTTCTACCCCCTATACCGGTGCCCCCGGAGCCCCCCGCAACATAATAAAGTTACTGTTCTGATCAGCCAATAGAATGTGAGCTCAATCTGATTGGCTGATTGGATCAGCCAATCGGATTGAACTTCAATCTGATTGGCTGATTCAATCAGCCAATCAGATTTTTCCTACCTTAATTCCGATTGGCTGATAGAATCCTATCAGCCAATCGGAATTGAAGGGACGCCATCTTGGATGACGTCCCTTAAAGGAGCCTTCATTCGTCGGTAGTCTGTCGGGAAAGAAGGATGTTCTGCGTCGGAGGGATGAAGATTGAAGACCCCGCTTGGAAGATGACATCGCCCGGATAGAAGACTTCTTCAGCGCCGCTTGGAAGATGACATTGCCCGGATGGAAAACTTCTTCAGCGCCGACTGGAGGATCACTTCATCGGATGGAAGATTTCTTCAGCGCCCCTTGGAGGATCACTTCTGTCGCTCTGGATCTCCTCTTCAGTTCCATCGGTGGCTCGGCTAAGTGAAGACAACTAAAGGTAGGATGATCTTCAGGGGATTAGTGTTAGGTTATTTTAAGGGGGGTTTGGGTTAGATTAGGGGTATGTGGGTGGTGGGTTTTAATGTTGGGGGGGTTGTATTTTTCTTTTACAGGCTGTGATGATCTGCTGTGGCAGATATTGTTGCAGTGAAAATATTAAGTTTGTATCTCTTTTCCTGAATTTAGTCAAGCAATATGGTCTTGATAACCTGACTAGTCAGTAGTGAGAGTTACTGTTATAGATATAAGCGCAGAGTCTTAATCTGAATTGTCTTTCCAGATTAGATAATATAAGTGCATCAATAATTAATAAGACAAGTAATGATAAAGTACAGATCAGATGAGATATGATCACACAGGTGATTAATGAGTTAACTTCAGACGAGATAAAACTTCTGTTAAATATGTATCCTCTTCACGCACTCAAACATACAACCTTAAAATATATACAAGTCCATTCACATATCCTTTCGTCAGGTATTTAGGCAAACTTTGAGATGATGATTTTAGATTCCTGAGGTAAGTAACATAGAATTAGGATAAAGTTATATGCAGCGTTTTTGAACAGAGAGAACTTGTACCTGACGACCGGTCCGGTCGGCGTCTTCAGTGCGGCTTCCGGATTGCGGTAAGTAGTTCCGGCGGCTTCGTGATCCAAAAAGCAAGTTAAGTCCGTAAGAACAGACAGGTTGTGAAAACTGAAAAGTTCGTTACAACTAATGATAATTGATAACGAAAACCAAGGGGAAAGTAACAGTCCAATAATGAGAATATATTACGAGAGAAAAAGTCAAGTAGCAATATTAACTAGAGAAAACAAAATCACTTTAGTAACAGCAATTTCCAGACAAGGAATGCCTGACCCAAATGTGCTATAAATAGGGAGTTACCTGTTAAAGGCGGGATATACCTTAAAGGTATATCACACAGGCAAAAGAGCTGAATTATTTGGGGCATGCCCCACAAAAGGCCCTTTTAAGGGCTGGTAAGGTAAAAGAGCTTTGAACTTTTTTAATGTAGAATAGGGTAGGGCATTTTTTTTATTTTGGGGGGCTTTGTTATTTTATTAAGGGGCTTAGATTAGGTGTAATTAGCTTAAAATTGTTGTAATATTTTTTTAAATGTTTGTAACCTATTTTTTTATTTTTTGTAACTTAGCTTTTTTTATTTTTTGTACTTTAGTTAGTTTATGTAATTGTATTTAATTGTAGTTATTTGTATTTAATTTATTTAATGATAGTGTAGTGTTAGGTTTAATTGTAATTTAGGTTAGGATTTATTTTACAGGTAATTTTGTATTTCTTTTAGCTAGGTAGTTATTAAATAGTTAATAACTATTTAATAACTATTCTAACTAGCTAAAATAAATACAAAGTTACCTGTAAAATAAATATAAATCCTAAAATAGCTACAATGTAATTATTAATTACATTGTAGCTATCTTAGGGTTTATTTTACAGGTAAGTATTTAGTTTTAAATAGGAATAATTTATTTAAGTATAGTGTAGTGTTAGGTGTAATTGTAACTTAGGTTAGTTTTTATTTTAAATTTCTCTTTATTTTAGCTAGGTAGCTATTAAATAGTTAATAACTATTTAATAGCTATTGTACCTAGTTAAAATAAATTGAAAGTTACCTATAAAATAAAAATAAATCCTAAGATAGCTACAATATAATTATTATTTATATTGTAGCTATATTAGGGCTTATTTTAAAGGTAAGTATTTAGTTTTAAATAGGATTAATTTAGTTAATAATAGAAATATTATTTAGATTTATTTAATTAATATTTAAGTTAGGGGGGTGTTAGGGTTAGTGTTAGACTTAGGTTTAGGGGTTAATAAATTTATTACAGTGGCGGCGGTGTAGTGGGGGGCAGGATAGGGGTTAATAAATGTATTATAGGTGGCGACGGTGTAGGGGGGGCAGATTAGGGGTTAATAAATTTAATATAGGTTGCGGCAGGGTCCGGGAGCGGCGGTTTAGGGGTTAAACTATTTATTTAGTTGCGGCAAGGTGCGGGATCAGCAGGATAGGGGTTAATAACTTTATTATAGAGGGTGGCGGTATAGGGGGGGCAGGATAGGGGTTACTAGGTATAATGTAGGTTGCGGCGGTGTCCGGGAGCGGCGGTTTAGGGGTTAATACATTTATAAGAGTTGCGGCGGGGTCTAGGAGCGGTGGTTTAGGGGTTAATATGTATAGAGTAGCTTGCGGTGGGCTCCGGGAGCGGCGGTTTAGGGGGTAATAAGTTTATTTAGTTGCGGCGGTGTAGGGGGGAAAGCTTAGGGGTGTTTAGACTCGGGGTACATGTTAGGGTGTTAGGTGTAGACAGCTCCCATAGAAATCAATGGGATGTCTGGCAGCAGCAAACTTGTACTTTCGCTATGGTCAGACTCCCATTGATTCCTATGGGATCCGCCGCCTCCAGGGTGGTGGATTGAAAACCAGGTACGCTGAGCCGGAAAAGTGCCGAGCGTACCTGCTAGTTTTTTGATAACTAGCAAAAGTAGTCAGATTGTGCCGCACTTGTATGCAGAACATCTGGAGTGACGTAAGAATCGATCTGTGTCGGACTTAGTCCGGCGGATCGAAGCTTACGTCACAAAATTCTACTTTTGCTGGTCTCTAGCCTTTGATAACTAAGGCGAATCAGCCTCGCCACAAATACGCTGTGGAATTCCAGCGTATTTGAGGTTGACGGCTTGATAACTAGGCCCCTATGTCTCCGAAGCTCTTCACCAATTTGAGAATACTTATGATTACCAAATTCTGACACATAATCCCATGAACCAGTACAAGAAAGGATATTTTGGATGATGGTTTGGAACATGGATTTCTAGACATAATTCACGTGTGGTGTGCAGCTGCATTTAGCGGCCTCTAATACCAAGAAACAATGCCAAAGCCATATATGTCTGCAATTTCTGAACAAAGGGATCCAGAGAAGCTTTTACAACCATTTGTGCCATAATTGCACAAGCTGTTTGTAAATAATTTCAGTAAGAAACCTAAAATTGTGAAAAATTTTACGTTTTTTTTCATTTGATCGCATTTGGCTGTGAAATAGTGGCATGAAATATACCAAGATGGGCCTAGATCAATTCTTGGGGTTATCTACTACACTACACTAAAGCTAAAATTAACCCTAGAAGCTCCCTACATGCTCCCTAATTAACCCTTCACTGCTGGGCATAATTCAAGTGTGGTGCGAGAGTGGCATTTAGCGGCCTTCTAATTACAAAAAGCAACGCCAAAGCCATATATGTCTGCTATTTCTGAACAAAGGGGATCCCAGAGAAGCGTTTACAACCATTTATGCCATAATTGCACAAGTTGTTTGCAAATAATTTCAGTGAGAAACCTAAAGTTTGTGAAAAAATTTGTGAAAAGTGAACAATTTTTTTTTTTTTAATCTCATTTGGCGGTGAAATGGTGGCATGAAATATACCAAAATGGGCCTAAATCAATACTTTGGGATGCCTTCTAAAAAAATATATACATGTCAAGGGATATTCAGGATTCCTGAAAGATATCAGTGTCCCAATGTAACTAGCGCTAATTTTGAAAAAAAGTGGTTTGGAAATAGAAAAGTGCTACTTGTACTTATTGCCTATAACTTGCAAAAAAAGCAAAGAACATGTAAACATGGGAATTTCTAAACTCAGGACAAAATTTAGAAACTATTTAGCATGGGTGTTTTTTTGGTGGTTGTAGATGTGTAACAGATTTTGGGGGTCAAGTTAGAAAAAGTGTGTTTTTTTCAATTTTTCCTCATATTTTATAATTTTTTTTATAGAAATTATAAGATATGATAAAAATAATGGTATCCTTAGAAAATTCATTTAATGGCGAGAAAAACGGTAATATAATATGTGTGGGTAAGTAAATGAGTAAGAGGAAAATTACAGCTAAACCAAACACCGCAGAATGTAAAAATAGCCCTGGTCCTTAAGGGAAAGAAATTGAAAAATGGCCTTGTCCTTAAGGGGTTAAGCAACGAGAGGGGAAACGTTTTTTTTTTTTTTTTGAAGGATAAGGTCATGTGGACAGGTGTGAGATGAGCAAATAAGAGTATTGAGACTTCTTCCTCTGTTACTGGAGAGAAGTAACATATTTTGTTAATCAAAGGGGTGGGTAGGAGGGCTGGGTTTTAAGGAGATCTTTTTTGATTGTATCAATTTTTTTTTCAAGTGATCAGCAATAATCTGAGCAGAGAGTTTCGTACTGAGTAGAGGTGCAAGCAAACGTAGAAAGTAGTTAAGGGTTGAAAACCGCCTTTTGGGGTTGGATGCATGAGTCAAAATGAGGGAGGAGCAATAGACGTATTTGGCCAAGCTGAGTACAGAGTTTTATGATCTGAGGATGAATTTATTATGCAGGAAATCAGCAGTCTGTAAATATCACTGAAGCTAGTGGGTCTGTTTGGCGTGCCAAGGCTGTTGTCGGCTGCATTGTGATCAGTGCAGTTTTGTCAAGTGTTGATTTTAGTGCTGAATTATACTGTATGGCTTCAAGGACTGGGCAAGAGGGATAAAATGTTAGTAGAAGAGGTTTAAGTTAAGTAGAAAAGTGAAATCCAAGTAATTTAATTCCTGTAAGGTAGCAGTTTTTTGTTGACTTGCAAGGATGCTGTGCTTAAAGTAATAAAGAAAGTTAGTAGATGGTGGTCAGAGAGAGGAAAGGGAAAGTTAGAGAACTTGGAAATGGCACAGAGATTGGTGGAGACCTGATCAATCGACTTGCCTTCACAGTGGGTTGGAGATGGGAGAGGCCAAAAGAGGTGGTAAGGTTTAGAAGTTAGAGGCCGCAGGCAATTTTGGACTGTCAGTGGGTATGTTGAAGTCACCTAAGATTAGAGAAGGTACGTTGCAATGAGGTTGAAAGAATTGCATGGGCAAGATTTTGGAGTTGTCAGTTATGGTACGGAGCAGAGAGTGAATCTGGGTTAGGCAAGACATCCCCAGCTGCAAGGAGAAGGAAGATGGCAAGAGAAAGATGAGTGTGCCATATGTGAGTGTATACGCTTAGTATCAGTAGAGCATGATTGGCTGAGTGATGTTAGTAGGAATACATTTCATGTGTGCTGTAGAGGGAGAGGATAAAAGAGAAAGAGAAATATGAATGGCCTGAGTGCTTTTTATGAGAGGAGGTGCTGTAACTTTAAGGAGATGGAAGATAAGGTAAATACAGACAGGATATAGTGTAGCATGTTTAACTAACAGGGTGACATTTATGGGGATTAGAAATAAGTTAGAGGAGAGAAAGAAAAGAGGTATCATATGGAACACTGAAAGTGAGAGCCTAGATTAACACAATTATTATAGGCAGACACAAGGACGAGTAAATAGTTAAAATATAACTTTTATTAATTAATTATTTAAAAATAAAAATAAAATATAAATATATTTTATAATAGGGTATCGCTGGTAGTAAGTAGGTGTTTGAGTGAACAATCATAAATTATAGCGAGTGTTAGGTGTCCCCCCAGGGGTAAGTGTCAGTGCAGGCCAAAGCTTGGGCCTAGTGTACCACCTGAGGCATATGTAGATTATCTGATAAGGGCCCCTTAGAATGACTCAGACCACGCAGCATTATGATCGAAAGCCAATTCTGTTTATTGCACAGTGCAAGCCTTTCTTATAGTGACATCAGGGTTAAGGGGATGACACGTTAGGACCGCGTCATCTTACACAGTTATACAGAGCAAAGTACAAGGAAAAACTGGAACATGAGTTTCTCATAACAATACTTACAGAGTCATAAAAACTACCATCTGCGGAGACAACAGGTTTCTGAACCCTCTTGTTTACATTATCTTATTCTATCTTCTTCTGGGCGTCGGGCCAGGGTACATTGGCAAGGCTGAACAGCTAAGGAAACTATCATAACCCAGTATAATAAAGTCTATTCATTACAAAATGGCTGCGAGGAACAAGATGGCTGCCATCAGGTTCATATTACCCTAACATACATCCTTTTATTCTAACAGAATAACATAAAAATAGACAGGCATAGAAAATTAGTAAAGCCTTATATTATGGTAACAGAACTCTGTGAGAATACTAAAGAGAAATATTCCTGTGTCGTGATATACTTTTATAGGATAATTGTCACTGCATATAGGTACAGCCCCTCCAATACCTTCCATCTAACTTCCAGCCTTCCCAAAACTACCGGTCTACCGGCACAGAGACCCAACCAGCCCCCCATCTACCCCCAAACACGCTGCATCGTCTATCTCTCCACCTGCATTGCTAGCACCCCCAATATGTCCAACAGTTCGTTTTCCACAGTAAAGCATGACATAGCAACAGCACAACTGTCTCTAGGTGGCCTCTGAACACTTTAAGAATAGTCTTTGTCCATTTGAGACGCTGCACCTTGACACTTTGCTATAATACAGTTCTCCAACAGTTCATTTGCAGTAGGGGTGCTTATCCACGGTTCTTCCGCAGGGAGATACTGGAAATCTGATGGTTTGTTCATGGGTAGACAAGGCAACCAGTGGATACCCATGGCAAGCAAACAGAAACAGTACAGGATGAGTACACACCGAAATACAATCACAATTATGTCCAAATAAAATGTCACTTTCATCCTATGTCATTTAAAAATCAAACAAAACATTGTTGATATATATAAACTAAATACATTGATATTTCTCAGAGAATAATTTACAACTTCTCTATACACTTTTCAATGATACTGCATGAATACTAAGCAAGTGAAAACCTGCCAAACTTTATCAAGGGCCTGAATGGTTATGCCAAAACTTATGCTAAGGCCTGCCTGTAGCAAAAATGGAAAAAAAAAAAACAGTCAATAACAATAAATGAATTTCTTTACACTGTCACTTTGAACTTCTAAAAAAATAAAGAACCTTGTGTTGCTTTATTCTGGATGGCTGCTATCTATAATGTTTATAATTCTCCAACCATGATCCTAATATTCAACAATCTCATTGATATAAACACTACTAGTTTACTAATTATTTTATGCAACCTAAATTCTCTCACACTCCTGTATGAGGAAAGCATACAAACAGAACATCATTTAAAACTACAAGTTCTTTTAAAGGTAAAACATCTTTATGGTAAGAATTACTCTCTTTGACAAACATCAGGAATGACCAAATTCACTTTGCAGATTCCATACTAATTAATAAAAGGGAAAAATACATTTGCTTTCATAACCTATAATTATGCTATTCCCTGAACAAACATTTCTCTGTATATTTACTATAAACTTCTAGCTTAGACGTGTCCTCCTTATGTTCTAAAGGGTGAAGGGTCTAAAATATTATGCTATGTTGTAACATTTTCCTTAAACATATTTTATACTCAGTGGGTCATTCAATAGGGTACAATACTGCACAGTTCACAGTAACCTTTATCTATATGGTTACTTTGTTAAGCACATAAACTACCATGTGCACTAATACCAATGAAGCATATGATGTCTTATGCCCAATATGATCAATAAAAATAATACAAATACAAGAGAATACAAAACAAGCAATATAAGGAATTGAGTTAAAACAATACTCCCCTAATTTAATTGGTTGACCCTGTAACAGCATAACAGGACCTCCATATCGAGCGGTAAGGCACAGTCCAGAGAAGGATAGTCTTTATGTCCTGAAGACACCCACCAGAGGAAACAGTCATGGATTACCCAGAGTCCAGTTCTGGGGCTGGTACCAGCATGCAAAGCAAAGAATGGATCCAAAGATAGTTCAGTAACTTTTTTTTTTTTTTTTTTTTTTTACTGCAGTATGGTGGTTAAAACAAGCTTGACAAAAGGTCTTTCATCTTCCTCTTTTCTTTCTTTAAAGGTTTACTTGCTTTCAATCTTTAATCTTTTGAAGAGTGCACTTATGGAATTTTGCCTGTACAGATTTTACCTAAATATGGAAACTCAAAAATAATTCAGTTAGTGTGTTTCAATCTCTGAAGACAGCATACTCTCATCCTGCAAATACAAATATGTTAAGAACCAAAATAGAAAAATAAAACATTTTAAGCATCTGAAATATGAGAGCAAAATAAAACACAGAAACATCTAATCCACCAGGGAGGGAAAAAAAAGAGTGGGGTGTGGGTGTACAGGCTACGACCGGGGTGGCCAGCAAGGTAGATGCTTTTCCGTGGCCAGATTCCCAATGAAGGAAAGTTCTAGACAATCCTAGGGACGTAGTGCATCCTGCATAGGGGTAAGACAAGGAAATTTTAGGGCACAGCTGGTGGTTAGACAATAACATTGTACGAGGAGATTCAAAACGTTTTAGGTTCACCTCCTAAAAGCAATCATCCCATTACATAAAGATATTCATCAATACTCATCAATACTTCCCCCATGTTTGCGTGAAACATCTCATGTGACACGCAAACACAAGATAACAAGAAACTAAACGACAAATCATGCACTCCATTCATGCAGAGACAATTCTCAATAGCAAGCAAAAATGAAATACACTTCACTATTCACTATGCTGTCCATACAGCACGCTTCCACACGTATTCACAAAAGAGAAAAACATAACAAACAAACAGTGAAAACCAATCGTTCTTGTCTTTCACAAAACAAAACATTAGCTGCTGACACAAATTTCAAACAACCACAATTAACTTAAAATGCAACACATATTCTGACATTCACTGGAATGCAACATTCTCAAACACTACAAACAATTAAAAACATCCACTAATTACAAAAATGTCATATCACACAAAGAAAGCAATCACAGCAGATGCCCAAGAAACTTCAGTTGCAGATTGTACAAATAAAATTGCGCTTATTTAGGAAAGATCAGATAACCACAGTAGCCACTGTTAAAGGGACATTCTAGGATAAATGAAAATTACATTATTCGATAGGACTTTTAATTGTGAGATACAGTTTGACAGCCACAGAAATAAAGTTATCATTTTTAAGCTATATTCTGTGATAGAATATAATATAAATACTTGTTTCTTTGTAGTGAGCAATTTATATTTATCATTTTTTATAACATAGAACACCAGTACTGCCGCTTTAAATGTAAAGTGCAAATTGTTCTCTCTGCAACAAAGCCAAACAGAGAAACTTTATCATTTTCATTATAACAAGAAAACAAAAACATGCACAGTGTTATCATTCTTCTCAAGGATAGTAAGGCAAGCTCAAAGTTTCATTTTTACTTAAAGGAGAAACACTGTTTACTGCTTAAAAATATAAAATTCACATGAAAACTGGATAAATGCTAATTAGTTTAACCACAACAAAATTATTGGATTCAATATTATGTATAATTTGATATTCACCATTCTGCAGTTGTCCAGCCAAATATAGCAACCGTATATAACACAAAAAATAAGCTTTCTGAAAAGAATACTAATACAATTTCCCCTTTAAATTATTCCCAATGATCCTTATAATAAAAAATGCATACTGACGTTCATTAAATAGCCTAAACAAGCATAAGCAGCATAAGAACGCACTCACAGTGGGCTACAGGCTAGTTAAAGGGACATTTTACCCAAACTAAAAATAATCTTTAATTGAAACTGCTAACACAGTGAATATATACTAGTGTTAGGCTCACAGTAAACCTCATTGTCTTTTCTGTAAATATTCCCTTAAATTCTCAGATGTTATATCAGTTTTCCTGTATCCCTTTAAATATTTTCACTCCTCTGTTTTTTCTCGTTTTTTTTTTTTCTTCTGATCTATGTGCGCGCCCCCTTCTTTGCCTGCTACATTCTTTTAACACAGAGATTTTTCTATGAATCACACAGCCGTACTCACTGACAGTGTTTTTAAAAAAATATTTCTGTCTTTTGCAGAAACTATTAACTCTTCTTTTCTTTTACCTTATACCTTTTAATTTTCTCTGTGCATTCTTATCTATAAGCAGTTCCCATTTGTCAATACAATAATAGCCACAATAATAACATGCACAGCCACTTAATATTTTCTACGCACAGCATCAAAAAACACAAACAAAGCAAAGCAAGCATCAGATATCAACATGAGCTTCAGGTGGGTAACAAAACTCTATTATGGGAATGAATATGGGAAACTTTAACACACGTGAGACTCACTCACTCTGCCAAGTTGCCCGGGGGACCTTATCTTAAAAATCTTCCCGTCGACTGGCATTCATTATTTCTTGCGCGCTTATCACAGACAGGACTCACAATACCTGTCGCATCCCAGCACAGGACTCTACACCTGTCTGGAGGGGTTATCACAACTGCCGGCAGGACTATAACCTCTGCAAACCTGTGCTTCAACCACAGGAACCCCTTTAACCCTTTATCATATATTATCAACACCTATTACCAGACTAAATTTAGGTTCAAATTCACAGAAAGAAAGCATGGTAGAAGCACTCATACTTACTCCGGCGAATCCCACAGACTGACGCCAAAACTGTTAGGTGTCCCCCCCAGGGGGTAAGTGTCAGTGCAGGCCAAAGCTTGGGGCCTAGTGTACCACCTGAGGCATATGTAGATTATCTGATAAGGGCCCCTTAGAATGACTCAGACCACGCAGCATTATGATCGAAAGCCAATTCTGTTTATTGCACAGTGCAAGCCTTTCTTATAGTGACATACAGGGTTAAGGGGATGACACGTTAGAACCGCGTCATCTTACACAGCTATACAGAGCAAAGTACAAGGAAAAACTGGAACATGAGTTTTCTCATAACAATACTTACAGAGTCATAACAAACTACCATCTGCGGAGACAACAAGGTTTCTGAACCCTCTTGTTTACATTATCTTATTCTATCTTCTTCTGGGCATCGGGCCAGGGTACATTGGCAAGGCCGAACAGCTAAGGAAACTATCATAACCCAGTATAATAAAGTCTATTCATTACAAAATGGCTGCGAGGAACAAGATGGCTGCCATCAGGTTCATATTACCCCTAACAGCGAGGAATTCAATCCTGTGTCTGGACCATCATATAAGCAGCGTAAATGATTAACGTGGACACATAGTAAAACGTGGCACATGTTACATGACACACTATTGTAGAGTTCAATTACAACACTTGAAACTAATTGGTATATACCTTATACAAGTGAACTACAAACGACCCCTAAAATGACATGGATTGCATTAATTCTGATAACTCGATTAAAACAGGGTATATCCCAAAAATGGAACATACAAAATTAGAACTAGTTAAAAATAGCTCCTCTTGAGAAAAAGAAAAAAAAATATAAATTTTGTTTGGATGAGATGACTATAATTAATAAGGCACGTGAGCAAAAACAGAGGGGTCAGTTAGAGGTTTAGGGAATAACCATATAAGAAGGAGGTTAAATTATCCCAATGTTATGAGAATCGCATGTATTATATAGCAGTGTTTTGATTGTTACAACCGCTATTAAATTATTCACAGTTTTCACAATAATGTCCTGTGTGCCACTTGATTCTCTAACAGAATATTAACCGTTAATTCAGGAGACCACCACTTTAGCACTATAGAGAAAGTGTAGCAAAATATTGCTTGATGTATTTGTATTTAAATATACCATTCAATCAGTTAAATGCTGTTATGTGAATAAGATATAACTCAAAGTATTCACATCTATTAAGCTAAAGTTTTACTCTATTAAACTAGATTACACAGTATTGTGTAGCGGTGTATGCCACACCAGGTTAGCTAGTTTATGGGCTCCCTACTATAACGTTATAATCAGGATTGTTTCTATCAATGTAGGAGGCATTATGGCTTGTGACTTCCTGTACCTCCTGGTTTATCAACAGAAAGTGTTTTGGTCAATAAGATCAATATGTACTAGTAAGCAAAATCTTTTGAAAGCATTATATTTATTATTTACATTTAGCATCTATTTTCATGTAAACAGTATAATTTATTATGTTTATAAACATTGGAGGAGCTTAAAAGAAGTATATAACAAATGTAAAAAGCAAATGTAAAAAAAATATTATTCTATGTATTTTTCTTCACAGAAATTCAAGATTAAGGGCTCGATTTATAAAGCAGCGAATGCTACTTCCAACCCACTCCGTGGTCGTAAGACCGCTGCTCCTTAACTCGTCCGCCACCTCTGAGATGGCAGACAGCAATCAGGGGGCAGCATTGCACAATCATTTCATTAGAAAAGCGGTAAATGCAGTCCTTTATTGGGCTCCAATAAAATACAAAAAAATCCATACGAATGGCAGACACACAGACAAGAGGGACACACCGCCTGATGCGTTTCACACCCCTAGTGGCGCTTAATCATAGGTTAGGGGGCTCGAAACGCATCAGGATGTTTGTCCCTCTTGTCTGTGGGATGTGGTTGATGACATCATCACTATTGGCTTTGACCATTACACTATCATACAGTTAGAGAAAAATATATTACACAGTTTGCGCAGAACAATATGTGATATATTTTAAACAAAAACACAACAAACATTTTTTAACAGTATAGGTAATGGGAGGGTGAACACTACAGGACATGTTTGTACGGGAGAGGGGATGAGATTGTGAGGAGAGGCTTGTGGCAAGGGACAGGGGTGATGAGAGGGTGAGCATAGGCTAGTGAAGAGTGAGGGAGAGGAACTAAGAGGATAAGCAGGGCTGTGTGTCAAAAATGAAGTGTGAGATGATAAACAGGAGGGTGTTTGTATGTAATGCAGATGAGGAGGGCACTGTGTGTGAGAGAGCTAGGGTGAGGAGGAGAAACAGGGTGTGTGTGAGACAGAGGGAGGAGGGTATTCTCAGGTAGTTGGGTGTGCATGAGGTAAAGGTTATATTTGAGGAGAGAAGGCTAAAAGGATAAGCCATGTTATAATTGGTTGTTAAAGAAGGTGAGCAGGATGTGAGGTAGAGGGATTTAGAGGTAAAGGAACAAGGTTGCATGTGGAGATTGTGTGTGTTTAGGAGGATAATGGGAGTGGTTGCTTGACAGGGTTAGCAAATAAAAAGGTGACCAGGGATTTATGAAATGGAGAGTGGGCTTAGGGGGCTGCACAGTTTAACTTATTTATTCTACCTTTATTCTAAGAAAATGTTATGGGTAATGCCATTGATGATGTCATAACTGATGTCACTGACGGTGTCATATATACAATTCATATGTGATGTCATCAGTGATGTCATTGATGTCATGCAAAGTTTGTAAAGTTCCTTACTTATGAACTTTGATAGAAAACCGTAAACTCTGGCAGTAACATACGTTTTTTTGCTAAAATAATCTTTCCTTTGTTGGCTTTAACAAATACTTCAACCAATGCAATTTTTTTACGAACAGTATGGCCACGGCTAGCCTTGCTGTCTGCAGACTTAAATCTGGATTGACTTCACACATAAGGCAAGTGGTGGGGGGAGTTTGGCTATATGAAAAACAATTGCAGTAAACTAGATGCTAAATTGTTTTAAAAAAAACTGGCTATCTTATAATATTGTAAAGCAGCGAATGTAATATAATTACTAGGTGTTAAATGTCCATTTTAATGTTTTTCTGCACTCCCATTCCGTACTGTTAAAGGAACATTAACTTTCATGCATGTGAAGGAGCAACACTTATACATGTTAAACATGTTGACATGGAAAAAGATTAAAGCTTTTTTAAACTGATATTGAAAGAAACAGCAATTGCAGATGTGGTGCCTCAACACAATGTCACATGTCACTGGATACATTTTAGCCTCTGTGAGATTGACAACCCAGTATTTAAAGCCAAGTGCATATTCCTCTATTAGTGGTATATTTCGGCCTAGAAACAACAAGGCCACTGTCCTACCTCCTTAAATCTTTCTGTTTTAAACAATTTGATGGGTTACTCTATGGCATGATGATTTCCAATTCTTATATTCTTCAAATATTTTACTTATTTTTATTAGAAAGTAATAATCCCTGATTTCTTAAGTGGGGGTTGCATAATCCCCTCGATGGTTTGAGAAAAATATGAGGCACATATGAGCTAAAACTGTTAGAGGTTGGGATGTGCTCTACTTCAGTCTTTCTCAAACTCAGTCCTCAAGCCCCCCTAACAGACCATATTTTCATTATATCTTAACTACAGCACCAGGTGAATAATCAGCTGACTGATGAGAGCAGGTAAGTAACTGATCAGCTGAATTATTTCACCTGTGCTATAGTTAGAAATCAATGAATATATAGGTTGTTAGTAGGGATGGGCGAATGTGTAAATTTCGGAATTCAAATGTTAGAACGAATGTTATTACCGAAATTCGAAATTATAAATCCAAATGTTGATAAGAACAAATATTCTTAAACATTTCTATAATCGAATGCTATTTACAGTTTTCGAATGTCAACTTTCGAATTCCGAATGTAATTATATAGAATGTCCACATTCGAAATTTCCGAATTTAACATTCTATTTAACAATACTATTCAGAAGTTCAATAGTTCATGTGGTAGGGAGGAATCTAGTAAATTGATACATAATAGATACAAATATATAATTTCGAATGTTTCTATATAGAATATTGCATAATTCGAATATTACATTTAAAGAAAGCATAGAAATACTATACAAACATATAAATTCCGAATTTTTCGAATTCGAATATTGCATAATTTGAATATTACATTTAAAGAAAGCATTAGAAATACTATTACAAATATAAATTCAAATTTTTCGAAATGAATATTTTCAAATGTAATCGTAATAAATTCGAAGAAAAAAAAAAATTCTAAATCGAATGTTTGAATGTTATGTAAACATTTGAAATCTCGAATGAATGTGTTAAATTAGTTTCATATTCAAATGTTGCGAAACATTCGCCATCCCTAGTTGGTAGGGTACATGAGGACTGGCCTTGAGAAACACAGCTCTAATGACCCGTTTCAGCTCATTTGGATTATTAAACCATTGTTTACAAGCTATCCAGCTAATTTTATACAGTAATCTCCAGTGCTTAAAGAATTCCAATAAGCAAGAAATTAAACACCTTGGGGCCGATTTATCAATGTCTGGTGACATGATAACGCTGTAACGGATCATGTCCGACAGACATCGCTGAATGCCAACAGCATACGCTTTCAGCCATTTAACATTGCACAAGCAGTTCTAGTGAACTGTTTGTGCAATACCGCCCAACTTGAAGATTCACAGCCAATTGGGCCGCTAGCAGGGGAGTGTCAATCAACCTGATCGTATGCAACCTCAGAGGCTCGTGCGGAAACAGAAGTATTCAAAGGCCATTCTGCCTTGATAATTCCGCCCCCTTGTATGTAAATGATTGCCTAGATTTTTTTTTTGTAGCTTCTTGTAGTAAATTAACATACAAATCTAAGTGTAGGCGTTATCTTATAACTGGGGGTATCACTTGACACTTAGCAAGTAATCTACACCTTCACCTGTAACTGAATGGGTTACTTGGCGAGATCTCAGGAAACGGCATTTAAACATGCAGAAAGTAAAGTCTAATCACTGTTCTGTTTATTATAAGGCATCACAGACTTTTATAGACAATGGTTACAGTATATGGGGTTAAACTGACGTAATCCATAATCACGCCATTTCACCACAGTATGCTTAGAACAAAGAACTTCATTAAAAATAAGGAATAAAAAGGAGTTGTACTGAGAAACAAACAGTTTTAGATAATGTTGTATCCGGGCGCATTGCCAGGGCATCAGACAAATTATTGAGATAAAGGGGCATATATATCAAGCTCCGTATGGAGCTTGACACCCTGTGTTTCTGGCAAGCCTTCAGACTCGCCACAAACACAAGACCCGCTGTCCCATAACCTAGTCCCGCCTGCTCTGAGGAGGCGGACACCAGCGATCGCAACAATTCAACCCAATCAAGTACGATCGGGTTGATTGGATCAACCTCCCCCTGCTGGCGGCCGATTGGCCACATATCTGCAGGGGACCGGCGTTGCACCAGCAGCTCACATGAGCCGACTAGTGCATATGCCTGAATACAGGAGAGCCTATTGCTCTCTCGCATTCAGCGAGGTCTGTTGGACCTGATCCGCACTGTCGGATCAGGGTCCGACAGACCTTTAATAAATTAGGCCTCAAAGTGTTACAGCTTCATATTTTTCTCACAGCATAATAACTACCATTATAATGAAACTATAATAACTTATCTTAAAATGGTGTTTGCCTTACACAAAATGTATGAGTCGAGGACAAAATTGGTGTCATTATTGTGTGTGATATATATATATATATATATATATATATATATATATATATATATATATATATATATATATATATTGTATATCACACACAATACTGACACAATTTTGTCTCGACTCATACATTTTGTGTAAGCACACCATTTTAAGATAAGTTTATTATAGTTCATTATAAGGTAGTTATTATGCTGTGAGAAAAATATGAAGCTGAACACTTTGAGGCCTATTTATTAAAGGTCTGTCGGACCTGATCCGACAGTGCGGATCAGGTCCAACAGACCTCGCTGAATGCGGAGAGCAATAGGCTCTCCGTATTCAGCATTGCACTAGCGGCTCTTGTGAGCTGCTGGTGCAACGCCGACCCCTGCAGATTTGTGGCCAATCGGCCGCCAGCAGGGAGGTGTCAATCAACCCGATCGTACTTGATTGGGTTGAATTGTTGCGATCTCTGTCCGCCTCCTCAGAGCAGGCGGACAGGTTATGGAGCAGCGGTCTTGTGTTTTTGGCGAGTCTGAAGGCTTGCCAGAAACACAGGGTGTCAAGCTCCATACGGAGCTTGATATATATGCCCCTTTATCTCAATAATTTGTCTGATGCCCTGGCAATGCGCCCGGATACAACATTATCTAAAACTGTTTGTTTCTCAGTACAACTCCTTTTTATTCCTTATTTTTAATGAAGTTCTTTGTTCTAAGCATACTGTGTGAAATGGCGTGATTATGATTACGTCAGTTTAACCCCATATACTGTAACCATTGTCTATAAAAGTCTGTGATGCCTTATAATAAACAGAACAGTGATTAGACTTTACTTTCTGCATGTTTAAATGCCGTTTCCTGAGATCTCGCCAAGTAACCCATTCAGTTACAGGTGAAGGTGTAGATTACTGCTAAGTGTCAAGTGATACCCCCAGTTATAAGATAACGCCTAACACTTAGATTGTATGTTAATTTACTACAAGACTACAAAAAAAAAATCTAGCAATCATTTACATACAAGGGGGCGGAATTATCAAGGGCCGAATGGCCTTGAATACTTCTGTTTCCGCACGAGCCTCTGAGGTTGCATACGATCAGGTTGATTGACACTCCCCTGCTAGCGGCCAATTGGCTGTGAATCTTCAGTTGGGCGGTATTGCACAAACAGTTCACTAGAACTGCTTGTGCAATGTTAAATGCTGAAAGCGTATGCTGTTGGCATTCAGCGATGTCTGGCGGACATGATCCGTTACAGCGTATCATGTCCACCAGACATTGATAAATCGGCCCCAAGGTGTTTAATTTCTTGCTTATTGGAATTCTTTAAGCACTGGAATTACTGTATAAAATTAGCTGGATAGCTTTGTAAACAATGTTTAATATCCAAATGAGCTGAAACGGGTCATTAGAGCAGTGTTTCTCAAGGCCAGTCCTCATGTACCCTACCAACTAGGGATGGGCGAATGTTTCGCAACATTTGAAAAATGAAACTAATTTTAACACATTCATTCGAATTTCAAATGTTTACATAACATTCAAACATTCGATTTTAGAATTTTTTTTTTTTCTTCGAATTTTACGATTACATTTGAAAATATTCATTTCGAAAAATTTGAATTTATATTTGTAATAGTATTTCTAATGCTTTCTTTAAATGTAATATTCAAATTATGCAATATTCGAATTCGAAAAATTCGAATTTATATGTTTGTAATAGTATTTCTAATGCTTTCTTTAAATGTAATATTCGAATTATGCAATATTCTATATAGAAACATTCGAAATTATATATTTGTATCTATTATGTATCAATTTACTAGATTCCCTCCCTACCACATGAACTATTGAACTTCTGAATAGTATTTGTTAAATAGAATGTTAAATTCGAAATTTCGAATGTGGACATTCTATATAATTACATTCGAATTCGAAAGTGACATTCGAAAACTGTAAATAGCATTCGATTATAGAATTTTTAAGAATATTTGTTCTTATCAACATTTGGATTTATAATTCGAATTTCGGTAATAACATTCGTTCTAACATTTGAATTCGGAAATTTACACATTCGCCCATCCCTACTAACAACCTATATATTCATGATTTCCTAACTATAGCACAGGTGAAATAATCAGCTGATCAGTTACTAACCTGCTCTCATCAGTCAGCTGATTATTTCACCTGTGCTGTAGTTAAGATATAATGAAAATATGGTCTGTTAGGGGGCTTGAGGACTGGAGTTGAGAAAGACTGAAGTAGAGCACATCCCAACCTCTAACAGTTTTAGCTCATATTTGCCTCATATTTTTCTCAAACATCGAGGGATTATGCAACCCCCACTTAAGAAATCAGGGATTATTACTTTCTAATAAAAATAAGTAAAATATTTGAAGAATATAAGAATTGGAAATCATCATGCCATAGAGTAACCCATCAAATTGTTTAAAACAGAAAGATTTAAGGAGGTAGACAGTGGCCTTGTTGTTCTAGGCCGAAATATACCACTAATAGAGAATATGCACTTGGCTTTAATACTGTGGTTGTCAATCTCACAGAGGCTAAAATGTATCCAGTGACATGTGACATGTGTTGAGCACCACATCTGCAATTGCTGTTTCTTTCAATATCAGTTTAAAAAGCTTTAACTTTTTCCATGTCAACATTTTAACATGTATAAGTGTTGCTCCTTCACATGCATGAAAGTTAATGTTCCTTTAACAGTACGGAATGGGAGTGCAGAAAAACATTAAAATGGACATTTAACACCTAGTAATTATATTACATTCCTGCTTTACAATATTATAAGATAGCCAAGTTTTTAAAACAATTTAGCATCTAGTTTACTGCAATTGTTTTCAATAGCCAAACTCCCCCCACCACTTGCCTTATTTGGTGAAGTCAATCCAGATTTAAGTCTGCAGACAGCAAGGCTAGCCGTGGCCATACTGTTCGTAAAAAAATTGCATTGGTTTGAAGTTATTTGTTAAAGCCAACAAAGGAAAGATTATTTAGCAAAAAAACGTATGTTACTGCCAGAGTTTACGTTTTCTATCAAAGTTCATAAGTAAGGAACTTACAAACTTTGCATGACATCAATGACATCACTGATGACATCACATATGACATTGTATATATGACACCGTCAGTGACATCAGTTATGACATCATCAATGGCATTACCCATAACATTTTCTTAGAATAAAGGTAGAATAAATAAGTAAACTGTGCAGCCCCTAAGCCCACTCTCCATTTCATAAATCCCTGGTCACCTTTTTATTTGCTAACCCTGTCAAGCAACCACTCCCTTATCCTCCTAAACACACACAATCTCCACATGCAACTTGTTCCTTTACCTCTAAATCCCTCTACCTCACATCCTGCTCACCTTCTTAACAACCAATTATAACATGCTTAATCCTTTTAGCCTTCTCTCCTCAAATATAACCTTTACCTCATGCACACCCAACTACCTGAGAATACCCTCCTCCCTCTGTCTCACACACACCCTGTTTCTCCTCCTCACCCTAGCTCTCTCACACACAGTGCCCTCCTCATCTGCATTACATACAAACACCCTCCTGTTTATCATCTCACACTTCATTTTTGACACACAGCCCTGCTTATCCTCTTAGTTCCTCTCCCTCACTCTTCACTAGCCTATGCTCACCCTCTCATCACCCCTGTCCCTTGCCACAAGCCTCCTCCTCACAATCTCATCCCCTCTCCCGTACAAACATGTCCTGTAGTGTTCACCCTCCCATTACCTATACTGTTAAAAAATGTTTGTTGTGTTTTTGTTTAAAATATATCACATATTGTTCTGCGCAAACTGTGTAATATATTTTTCTCTAACTGTATGATAGTGTAATGGTCAAAGCCAATAGTGATGATGTCATCAACCACATCCCACAGACAAGAGGGACAAACATCCTGATGCGTTTCGAGCCCCCTAACCTATGATTAAGCGCCACTAGGGGTGTGAAACGCATCAGGCGGTGTGTCCCTCTTGTCTGTGTGTCTGCCATTCGTATGGATTTTTTTGTATTTTATTGGAGCCCAATAAAGGACTGCATTTACCGCTTTTCTAATGAAATGATTGTGCAATGCTGCCCCCTGATTGCTGTCTGCCATCTCAGAGGTGGCGGACGAGTTAAGGAGCAGCGGTCTTACGACCACGGAGTGGGTTGGAAGTAGCATTCGCTGCTTTATAAATCGAGCCCTTAATCTTGAATTTCTGTGAAGAAAAATACATAGAATAATATTTTTTTTACATTTGCTTTTTACATTTGTTATATACTTCTTTTAAGCTCCTCCAATGTTTATAAACATAATAAATTATACTGTTTACATGAAAATAGATGCTAAATGTAAATAATAAATATAATGCTTTCAAAAGATTTTGCTTACTAGTACATATTGATCTTATTGACCAAAACACTTTCTGTTGATAAACCAGGAGGTACAGGAAGTCACAAGCCATAATGCCTCCTACATTGATAGAAACAATCCTGATTATAACGTTATAGTAGGGAGCCCATAAACTAGCTAACCTGGTGTGGCATACACCGCTACACAATACTGTGTAATCTAGTTTAATAGAGTAAAACTTTAGCTTAATAGATGTGAATACTTTGAGTTATATCTTATTCACATAACAGCATTTAACTGATTGAATGGTATATTTAAATACAAATACATCAAGCAATATTTTGCTACACTTTCTCTATAGTGCTAAAGTGGTGGTCTCCTGAATTAACGGTTAATATTCTGTTAGAGAATCAAGTGGCACACAGGACATTATTGTGAAAACTGTGAATAATTTAATAGCGGTTGTAACAATCAAAACACTGCTATATAATACATGCGATTCTCATAACATTGGGATAATTTAACCTCCTTCTTATATGGTTATTCCCTAAACCTCTAACTGACCCCTCTGTTTTTGCTCACGTGCCTTATTAATTATAGTCATCTCATCCAAACAAAATTTATATTTTTTTTTCTTTTTCTCAAGAGGAGCTATTTTTAACTAGTTCTAATTTTGTATGTTCCATTTTTGGGATATACCCTGTTTTAATCGAGTTATCAGAATTAATGCAATCCATGTCATTTTAGGGGTCGTTTGTAGTTCACTTGTATAAGGTATATACCAATTAGTTTCAAGTGTTGTAATTGAACTCTACAATAGTGTGTCATGTAACATGTGCCACGTTTTACTATGTGTCCACGTTAATCATTTACGCTGCTTATATGATGGTCCAGACACAGGATTGAATTCCTCGCTGTTAGGGGTAATATGAACCTGATGGCAGCCATCTTGTTCCTCGCAGCCATTTTGTAATGAATAGACTTTATTATACTGGGTTATGATAGTTTCCTTAGCTGTTCGGCCTTGCCAATGTACCCTGGCCCGATGCCCAGAAGAAGATAGAATAAGATAATGTAAACAAGAGGGTTCAGAAACCTTGTTGTCTCCGCAGATGGTAGTTTGTTATGACTCTGTAAGTATTGTTATGAGAAACTCATGTTCCAGTTTTTCCTTGTACTTTGCTCTGTATAGCTGTGTAAGATGACGCGGTTCTAACGTGTCATCCCCTTAACCCTGTATGTCACTATAAGAAAGGCTTGCACTGTGCAATAAACAGAATTGGCTTTCGATCATAATGCTGCGTGGTCTGAGTCATTCTAAGGGGCCCTTATCAGATAATCTACATATGCCTCAGGTGGTACACTAGGCCCCAAGCTTTGGCCTGCACTGACACTTACCCCCTGGGGGGGACACCTAACAGTTTTGGCGTCAGTCTGTGGGATTCGCCGGGAGTAAGTATGAGTGCTTCTACCATGCTTTCTTTCTGTGAATTTGAACCTAAATTTAGTCTGGTAATAGGTGTTGATAATATATGATAAAGGGTTAAAGGGGTTCCTGTGGTTGAAGCACAGGTTTGCAGAGGTTATAGTCCTGCCGGCAGTTGTGATAACCCCTCCAGACAGGTGTAGAGTCCTGTGCTGGGATGCGACAGGTATTGTGAGTCCTGTCTGTGATAAGCGCGCAAGAAATATATGAATGCCAGTCGACGGGAAGATTTTTTAAGATAAGGTCCCCCGGGCAACTTGGCAGAGTGAGTGAGTCTCACGTGTGTTAAAGTTTCCCATATTCATTCCCATAATAGAGTTTTGTTACCCACCTGAAGCTCATGTTGATATCTGATGCTTGCTTTGCTTTGTTTGTGTTTTTTGATGCTGTGCGTAGAAAATATTAAGTGGCTGTGCATGTTATTATTGTGGCTATTATTGTATTGACAAATGGGAACTGCTTATAGATAAGAATGCACAGAGAAAATTAAAAGGTATAAGGTAAAAGAAAAGAAGAGTTAATAGTTTCTGCAAAAGACAGAAATATTTTTTTAAAAACACTGTCAGTGAGTACGGCTGTGTGATTCATAGAAAAATCTCTGTGTTAAAAGAATGTAGCAGGCAAAGAAGGGGGGCGCGCACATAGATCAGAAGAAAAAAAAAAAACGAGAAAAAACAGAGGAGTGAAAATATTTAAAGGGATACAGGAAAACTGATATAACATCTGAGAATTTAAGGGAATATTTACAGAAAAGACAATGAGGTTTACTGTGAGCCTAACACTAGTATATTTCACTGTGTTAGCAGTTTCAATTAAAGATTATTTTTAGTTTGGGTAAAATGTCCCTTTAACTAGCCTGTAGCCCACTGTGAGTGCGTTCTTATGCTGCTTATGCTTGTTTAGGCTATTTAATGAACGTCAGTATGCATTTTTTATTATAAGGATCATTGGGAATAATTTAAAGGGGAAATTGTATTAGTATTCTTTTTCAGAAAGCTTATTTTTTGTGTTATATACGGTTGCTATATTTGGCTGGACAACTGCAGAATGGTGAATATCAAATTATACATAATATTGAATCCAATAATTTTGTTGTGGTTAAACTAATTAGCATTTATCCAGTTTTCATGTGAATTTTATATTTTTAAGCAGTAAACAGTGTTTCTCCTTTAAGTAAAAATGAAACTTTGAGCTTGCCTTACTATCCTTGAGAAGAATGATAACACTGTGCATGTTTTTGTTTTCTTGTTATAATGAAAATGATAAAGTTTCTCTGTTTGGCTTTGTTGCAGAGAGAACAATTTGCACTTTACATTTAAAGCGGCAGTACTGGTGTTCTATGTTATAAAAAATGATAAATATAAATTGCTCACTACAAAGAAACAAGTATTTATATTATATTCTATCACAGAATATAGCTTAAAAATGATAACTTTATTTCTGTGGCTGTCAAACTGTATCTCACAATTAAAAGTCCTATCGGAATAATGTAATTTTCATTTATCCTAGAATGTCCCTTTAACAGTGGCTACTGTGGTTATCTGATCTTTCCTAAATAAGCGCAATTTTATTTGTACAATCTGCAACTGAAGTTTCTTGGGCATCTGCTGTGATTGCTTTCTTTGTGTGATATGACATTTTTGTAATTAGTGGATGTTTTTAATTGTTTGTAGTGTTCTGAGAATGTTGCATTCCAGTGAATGTCAGAATATGTGTTGCATTTTAAGTTAATTGTGGTTGTTTGAAATTTGTGTCAGCAGCTAATGTTTTGTTTTGTGAAAGACAAGAACGATTGGTTTTCACTGTTTGTTTGTTATGTTTTTCTCTTTTGTGAATACGTGTGGAAGCGTGCTGTATGGACAGCATAGTGAATAGTGAAGTGTATTTCATTTTTGCTTGCTATTGAGAATTGTCTCTGCATGAATGGAGTGCATGATTTGTCGTTTAGTTTCTTGTTATCTTGTGTTTGCGTGTCACATGAGATGTTTCACGCAAACATGGGGGAAGTATTGATGAGTATTGATGAATATCTTTATGTAATGGGGATGATTGCTTTTAGGAGGTGAACCTAAAACGTTTTGAATCTCCTCGTACAATGTTATTGTCTAACCACCAGCTGTGCCCTAAAATTTCCTTGTCTTACCCCTATGCAGGATGCACTACGTCCCTAGGATTGTCTAGAACTTTCCTTCATTGGGAATCTGGCCACGGAAAAGCATCTACCTTGCTGGCCACCCCGGTCGTAGCCTGTACACCCACACCCCACTCTTTTTTTTCCCTCCCTGGTGGATTAGATGTTTCTGTGTTTTATTTTGCTCTCATATTTCAGATGCTTAAAATGTTTTATTTTTCTATTTTGGTTCTTAACATATTTGTATTTGCAGGATGAGAGTATGCTGTCTTCAGAGATTGAAACACACTAACTGAATTATTTTTGAGTTTCCATATTTAGGTAAAATCTGTACAGGCAAAATTCCATAAGTGCACTCTTCAAAAGATTAAAGATTGAAAGCAAGTAAACCTTTAAAGAAAGAAAAGAGGAAGATGAAAGACCTTTTGTCAATCTTGTTTTAAACACCATACTGCAGTAAAAAAAAAAAAAAAAAAAAAAAAAGTTACTGAACTATCTTTGGATCCATTCTTTGCTTTGCATGCTGGTACCAGCCCCAGAACTGGACTCTGGGTAATCCATGACTGTTTCCTCTGATGTGTGTCTTCAGGACATAAAGACTATCCTTCTCTGGACTGTGCCTTACCGCTCGATATGGAGGTCCTGTTATGCTGTTACAGGGTCAACCAATTAAATTAGGGGAGTATTGTTTTAACTCAATTCCTTATATTGCTTGTTTTGTATTCTCTTGTATTTGTATTATTTTTATTGATCATATTGGGCATAAGACATCATATGCTTCATTGGTATTAGTGCACATGGTAGTTTATGTGCTTAACAAAGTAACCATATAGATAAAGGTAACTGTGAACTGTGCAGTATTGTACCCTATTGAATGACCCACTGAGTATAAAATATGTTTAAGGAAAATGTTACAACATAGCATAATATTTTAGACCCTTCACCCTTTAGAACATAAGGAGGACACGTCTAAGCTAGAAGTTTATAGTAAATATACAGAGAAATGTTTGTTCAGGGAATAGCATAATTATAGGTTATGAAAGCAAATGTATTTTTCCCTTTTATTAATTAGTATGGAATCTGCAAAGTGAATTTGGTCATTCCTGATGTTTGTCAAAGAGAGTAATTCTTACCATAAAGATGTGTTTACCTTTAAAAGAACTTGTAGTTTTAAATGATGTTCTGTTTGTATGCTTTCCTCATACAGGAGTGTGAGAGAATTTAGGTTGCATAAAATAATTAGTAAACTAGTAGTGTTTATATCAGATGAGATTGTTGAATATTAGGATCATGGTTGGAGAATTATAAACATTATAGATAGCAGCCATCCAGAATAAAGCAACACAAGGTTCTTTTATTTTTTTAGAAGTTCAAAGTGACAGTGTAAAGAAATTCATTTATTGTTATTGACTGTTTTCTTTTTTTCCATTTTTGCTACAGGGCAGGCCTTAGCATAAGTTTTGGCATAACCATTCAGGCCCTTGATAAAGTTTGGCAGGTTTTCACTTGCTTAGTATTCATGCAGTATCATTGAAAAGTGTATAGAGAAGTTGTAAATTATTCTCTGAGAAATATCAATGTATTTAGTTTATATTATATATCAACAATGTTTTGTTTGATTTTAAATGACATAGGATGAAAGTGACATTTTATTTGGACATAATTGTGATTGTATTTCGGTGTGTACTCATCCTGTACTGTTTCTGTTTGCTTGCCATGGGTATCCACTGGTTGCCTTGTCTACCCCATGAACAAACCATCAGATTTCCAGTATCTCCCTGCGGAAGAACCGTGGATAAGCACCCCTACTGCAAATGAACTGTTGGAGAACTGTATTATAGCAAAGTGTCAAGGTGCAGCGCTCTCAAATGGACAAAGACTATTCTTAAAGTGTTCAGAGGCCACCTAGAGACAGTTGTGCTGTTGCTATGTCATGCTTTACTGTGGAAAACGAACTGTTGGACATATTGGGGGGTGCTAGCAATGCAGGTGGAGAGATAGACGATGCAGCGTTGTTTGGGGGTAGATGGGGGGCTGGTTGGGTCTCTGTGCCGGTAGACCGGTAGTTTTGGGAAGGCTGGAAGTTAGATGGAAGGTATTGGAGGGGCTGTACCTATATGCAGTGACAATTATCCTATAAAAGTATATCACGACACAGGAATATTTTTCTCTTTAGTATTCTCACAGAGTTCTGTTACCATAATATAAGGCTTTACTAATTTTCTATGCCTGTCTATTTTTATGTTATTCTGTTAGAATAAAAGGATGGTATGTTAGGGGTAATATGAACCTGATGGCAGCCATCTTGTTCCTCGCAGCCATTTTGTAATGAATAGACTTTATTATACTGGGTTATGATAGTTTCCTTAGCTGTTCAGCCTTGCCAATGTACCCTGGCCCGACGCCCAGAAGAAGATAGAATAAGATAATGTAAACAAGAGGGTTCAGAAACCTTGTTGTCTCCGCAGATGGTAGTTTGTTATGACTCTGTAAGTATTGTTATGAGAAACTCATGTTCCAGTTTTTCCTTGTACTTTGCTCTGTATAACTGTGTAAGATGACGCGGTCCTAACGTGTCATCCCCTTAACCCTGTATGTCACTATAAGAAAGGCTTGCACTGTGCAATAAACAGAATTGGCTTTCGATCATAATGCTGCGTGGTCTGAGTCATTCTAAGGGGCCCTTATCAGATAATCTACATATGCCTCAGGTGGTACACTAGGCCCCAAGCTTTGGCCTGCACTGACACTTACCCCCTGGGGGGGACACCTAACACTCGCTATAATTTATGATTGTTCACTCAAACACCTACTTACTACCAGCGATACCCTATTATAAATATATTTATATTTTATTTTTATTTTTAAATAATTAATTAATAAAAGTTATATTTTAACTATTTACTCGTCCTTGTGTCTGCCTATAATAATTGTGTTAATCTAGGCTCTCACTTTCAGTGTTCCATATGATACCTCTTTTTCTTTCTCTCCTCTAACTTATTTCTAATCCCCATAAATGTCACCCTGTTAGTTAAACATGCTACACTATATCCTGTCTGTATTTACCTTATCTTCCATCTCCTTAAAGTTACAGCACCTCCTCTCATAAAAAGCACTCAGGCCATTCATATTTCTCTTTCTCTTTTATCCTCTCCCCTCTACAGCACACATGAAATGTATTCCTATCTAACATCACTCAGCCAATCATGCTCTACTGATACTAAGCGTATACACTCACATATGGCACACTCATCTTTCTCTTGCCATCTTCCTTCTCCTTGCAGCTGGGGATGTCTTGCCTAACCCAGATTCACTCTCTGCTCCGTACCATAACTGACAACTCCAAAATCTTGCCCATGCAATTCTTTCAACCTCATTGCAACGTACCTTCTCTAATCTTAGGTGACTTCAACATACCCACTGACAGTCCAAAATTGCCTGCGGCCTCTAACTTTCTAAACCTTACCACCTCTTTTGGCCTCTCCCATCTCCAACCCACTGTGAAGGCAAGTCGATTGATCAGGTCTCCACCAATCTCTGTGCCATTTCCAAGTTCTCTAACTTTCCCTTTCCTCTCTCTGACCACCATCTACTAACTTTCTTTATTACTTTAAGCACAGCATCCTTGCAAGTCAACAAAAAACTGCTACCTTACAGGAATTAAATTACTTGGATTTCACTTTTCTACTTAACTTAAACCTCTTCTATCTAACATTTTATCCCTCTTGCCCAGTCCTTGAAGCCATACAGTATAATTCAGCACTAAAATCAACACTTGACAAAACTGCACTGATCACAATGCAGCCGACAACAGCCTTGGCACGCCAAACAGACCCACTAGCTTCAGTGATATTTACAGACTGCTGATTTCCTGCATAATAAATTCATCCTCAGATCATAAAACTCTGTACTCAGCTTGGCCAAATACGTCTATTGCTCCTCCCTCATTTTGACTCATGCATCCAACCCCAAAAGGCGGTTTTCAACCCTTAACTACTTTCTACGTTTGCTTGCACCTCTACTCAGTACGAAACTCTCTGCTCAGATTATTGCTGATCACTTGAAAAATAAAATTGATACAATCAAAAAAGATCTCCTTAAAACCCAGCCCTCCTACCCACCCCTTTGATTAACAAAATATGTTACTTCTCTCCAGTAACAGAGGAAGAAGTCTCAATACTCTTATTTGCTCATCTCACAACCTGTCCACATGACCTTATTCCTTCAAAAAAAAAAAAAAAAACGTTTCCCCTCTCGTTGCTTAACCCCTTAAGGACAAGGCCATTTTTCAATTTCTTTCCCTTAAGGACCAGGGCTATTTTTACATTTCTGCGGTGTTTGGGTTTAGCTGTAATTTTCCTCTTACTCATTTACTGTACCCACACATATTATATACCGTTTTTCTCGCCATTAAATGAATTTTCTAAGGATACCATTATTTTTATCATATCTTATAATTTCTATAAAAAAAATTATAAAATATGAGGAAAAATTGAAAAAAAACACACTTTTTCTAACTTTGACCCCCAAAATCTGTTACACATCTACAACCACCAAAAAACACCCATGCTAAATAGTTTCTAAATTTTGTCCTGAGTTTAGAAATTCCCAATGTTTACATGTTCTTTGCTTTTTTTGCAAGTTATAGGGCAATAAGTACAAGTAGCACTTTTCTATTTCCAAACCACTTTTTTTCAAAATTAGCGCTAGTTACATTGGGACACTGATATCTTTCAGGAATCCCTGAATATCCCTTGACATGTATATATTTTTTTAGAAGGCATCCCAAAGTATTGATTTAGGCCCATTTTGGTATATTTCATGCCACCATTTCACCGCCAAATGAGATTAAAAAAAAAAAAAATTGTTCACTTTTTCACAAATTTTTTCACAAACTTTAGGTTTCTCACTGAAATTATTTGCAAACAACTTGTGCAATTATGGCATAAATGGTTGTAAACGCTTCTCTGGGATCCCCTTTGTTCAGAAATAGCAGACATATATGGCTTTGGCGTTGCTTTTTGGTAATTAGAAGGCCGCTAAATGCCACTGCGCACCACACTTGAATTATGCCCAGCAGTGAAGGGGTTAATTAGGGAGCATGTAGGGAGCTTCTAGGGTTAATTTTAGCTTTAGTGTAGTGTAGTAGATAACCCCAAGAATTGATCTAGGCCCATCTTGGTATATTTCATGCCACTATTTCACAGCCAAATGCGATCAAATGAAAAAAAACGTAAAATTTTTCACAATTTTAGGTTTCTTACTGAAATTATTTACAAACAGCTTGTGCAATTATGGCACAAATGGTTGTAAAAGCTTCTCTGGGATCCCCTTTGTTCAGAAATTGCAGACATATATGGCTTTGGCATTGTTTCTTGGTAATTAGAAGGCCGCTAAATGCAGCTGCACACCACACGTGAATTATGTCTAGCAGTTAAGGGGTTAATCAGGTAGCTTGTAGGGAGCTTGCAGGGTTAATTTTAGCTTTAATGTAGAGATCAGCCTCCCACCTGACACATCACACCCCCTGATCCCTCCCAAACTGCTCTCTTCCCTCCCCCACCCCACAATTGTCCCAGCCATCTTAAGTACTGGCAGAAAGTCGGCCAGTACTAAAATAAAAGGTATTTTTTTAAAAATATATTTTTTATAGCATATTTACATATGCTTCTATGTAGGATCCCCCCCTTAGCCCCCAACCTCCCTGATCCCCCCCAAACAGCTCTCTATCCCGCCCCCTCTACCTTATTGGTAGCCATCTTGGGTACTGGCAGCTGTCTGCCGCAACCCCCCACCCACGATGTACGTTATTATTATTATTTTATACCCACTCTTATCTAACGTTTTATTTTTATATTGCTGTAGTGTAGCCGTTCCCACCCGCATCCACCCCGTGCACGCGCCCGCCCCCGCCCTCCCGTGCACGTGCTTGCGTCTCCGTGCGCGCCCCTCCGGTCACGCCCCCGATCCCGCCCCCCTCCACGTAATACCTAACATCGATGGCCGTCCACCCGCCTCCCACTGCAGCTCCCACCCACCAACGATACCGGCTACCGATGTCCAGTGCAGAGAGGGCCACAGAGCATATCATGTGATCCTTTGCCTCTATCAGTAGAAACACCACAAAGCTCCATCTTGGGACCCTTGATTTATTTTTAAACTATACATCCTTGCTTGATAAAACTATATGTTTAAACCCTGCAAAAAAAAGTTAAATACATAGTTAAAATGGACATAAAACTGCCATCTGAGGGGCAGGGCTTTATTTAAAGGGGTGGGGTCTATCGGCCTACCATATTCAAAATTCACCAGTCACCACTGGTAATAGCTATTTAAAAAAAAAAAAAAAAAAAGCAGCAGATTTGTCAAATTCACGCTGTTTCTCACCTAAACACAGCTTGAAGATTTGGAGTTTTTTTTTAAAACATATTTTAATAACAAAATACTAATATTTTTACAATTAAATCAATGCAAATATTTGTGTGCTTTTCAAGCAAAATGAAAAAGTGTTTTGCTTGTAGCTTTGTTTCCATTCAGAGACCAATGTGCGACTATTTGCTTGAAATACAAGACACGTATTCTATTGCATTTCCTTCATTCTGAATAAGCATGAAAATATTCAGATGGGTTGTAAGCGTATAAACATGTATTTTAAGCAAATATGCATTTAAAAAAAAAAAAAAAAACACGTGCCATGTCTTTCTGATTCTAGCCTTTTGGGGCTAAATTACAGTATCCCGCAACTTGAAATTACAAGTCCGTGGTAAAACAGATTTAGCAGAAAAAGGTTAATGTGACCAACATCCATCCCTGGGTCTAAGGCTTTTGAGGCCAGGTGAAAGGTAAAATTCAAGGCCAATTATTTTTTTTATAAGCGAACAATATATTTCAACCTTATTGTATGTAAACAAATGTTTTTTATTTAATTGTGTACTGTTGCCATGGACTAGTTGCTTAGGCAACAGTTTTAGTGGTTTGCACACAGGGGGAGGGTCTATTGTAAAAGGTATAAATGTTTTGCACATTATCTGTAACACTGGTCTGATGAAGGGGAGCATTCCCCAAAAACATCACTGAAATAAATCTTCTGTTATACTAAGACCAGAGAGTGCTGTCTTCTATTTACACTATATATATATATATATATATATATATATATATATATATATATACACATATATATATATACACATACATATATATATATATATATACATACATATATATATATATACATACATATATATATATATATATATATACACATACATATATATATATATATATACATACACACATATACAGTATATATATATATACTGTCTGCCAGTACCCAATACATGCAGATATTTTTTTTTTTTCCCTGTAGTGTAGTCGTCCCCAAACCTCTCCTCTCCGGCAATCATTAGTTAGGGCCCCCCAACCCACCTTTTTTTCTGTAGTGTAGCTCCCCATCCCTCCTTTATTTTTCTGCAGTATAGGGCCCATCCCACACTGTCCTTTTAAAAATGCAGCTGTAACCTGTCGGAGTTGTCTCTGTGTCTATACAATACAGATTTCATGCTACTGTCAAAAAAAAAAAAAAAAAATATATATATATATATATATATATTGAAAGAAAGTGCACTCCACAGGACTTACTTGTTAATCCACTTTAACGTGAACGTTTGAGCCTTACCGGCTCGTCCTCAGACAGACAAAATAACAACAATTACATTTCCCACCACCAGGACTTAAATAGCCAAACTAAATGACGTATATGTTCTACACATTGGTCACACCCCCAGGTGAGGAGTAGTAACAGCTGTGTCAGCGTAAGAATCATCTGTAACAAACAGCGTGTAATAAAAACAACATCCAGTGTGAGAAAATACCAACACAGAGAACAGCCCAGATACATATCTCAGAACTAGACCTGAAAGGTCTATTATCATAAATCTGCTTTAGCGCAAACAGTCGCAGTGAGACTACACCAAATGGACAGTAAAGAACTGTCAGACCAAATGCTATGGTACATACCATGTTCCTACAAAAGGTGTTAATCAAAGCGGCGTTATGCGTTTGTTTGTCGACGGTTGCCATGGTCACGTATCCAGCACTCAAAACTACCAGTGAGGGATTCTTGGTTGCTGTGTTGGTTTACTATTATGCCAATATTATTATATTTAACGCATAACGCCCCTTTGATTAACACCTTTTGTAGGAACATGGTATGTACCATAGCATTTGGTCTGACAGTTCTTTACTGTCCATTTGGTGTAGTCTCACTGCGACTGTTTGTGCTAAAGCAGATTTATGATAATAGACCTTTCAGGTCTAGTTCTGAGATATTTATCTGGGCTGTTCTCTGTGTTGGTATTTTCTCACACTGGATGTTGTTTTTATTACACGCTGTTTGTTACAGATGATTCTTACGCTGACACAGCTGTTACTCCTCCTCACCTGAGGGTGTGACCAATGTGTAAAACATATACGTCATTTAGTTTGGCTATTTAAGTCCTGGTGGTGGGAAATGTAATTGTTGTTATTTTGTCTGTCTGAGGACGAGCTGGTAAGGCTCGAAAACGTTCACATTAAAGTGGATTAACAAGTAAGTCCTGTGGAGTGCACTTTCTTTCAGCTTATCTATACATATTGTTTGTGCACCCTGGGGAGGTGTTTGACAAGCTTGGAGTGCACTTTGTCTTCAAATGTATATATATATATACACATATACACGTAGCCCTCAGTTTACGCCGGGGTTAGGTTCCAGAAGGAATGGTTGTAAATCGAAACCGTTGTAAATTGAAACCCAGTTTATAATGTAAGTCAATGGGAAGTCAGGGAGATAAGTTCCAGGCCCCTCTCAAAATTGTCATAAGTAACACTTAATACATTATTTTTAAAGCTTTGAAATGAAGACTTTAAATGCTAAACAACATTATAAACCTAATAAAATAATCACACAACACAGACTTCACTTGCATTTTTCTGCAAACAGTTCTTTCTATGCATTCCAATCTGGACTGATCTATAGACAGGAAGATCTTGTTCCTTTGAAATCTGCTTGATAGCTCAGGTCTGGTTAAACTGATTAATTTCAGCTTGCTTGACTTTGCTGCAACACAAGCAGACAGCTCCACCTACTGGCTATTTTAATAAATGCACTGCTTCTCAATGCTTTTCAATAGCAGTCACATGACTGGAAAAAAAGGTTGTTATTCTGAAATGGTGTAAATTGAACCGTTGTAAAACGAGGGCCACCTGTATATATCTTTTGTTGTAAGGCAGTTTTAAAAATATGTTTAATTACTGTTGAATAATTAATATTATGCTATATGTTTTTCTGTCTTTAATCCATAAACGGTATTTATAAATTCTTTAATGAGTTTGCCCGTTTTGAATGGGTAGAGTCATTACAGAATCAATAAATACTATTTTATTAAATTATTATTAACCCAATGCACCACTTACACACATCATAAATTCAGACAGATTACCATAACCAGTTAACTCTCCCTTTCTTATATCTGTCTGTAAACCAAAGCCCTATATTTAGAAAGAATAGAAAATATCTATCTTATTACTTATCTCTCCTACTCCCCACTGGGAGTGTAATTTCTTCTGCTGACTGAGTCAATAGCCTATACTTAAGTATAGAAACTTTCAGTATAGGAAGGGATTCCACAGGCAAAATCAGCTATTTCAAATGCCGAAATAAGAGTAACGAAGCAACTCAAACAAACAATCTATAATACATTCCAGCAGGTAAAATGGATCACTGGAAACTAATTAAAGTGGAGAAAATTTTGGGGTAAACTGTCCCTTTAACCTTAACGACCAGAGTCGTACCCTGTACGTTGCTGTAGCCCTGGGCTTCTCTCTTCCACTATCTCGCTCAAAATTGCGAGATTGTGCCATTTCTACCTGCCCCACGAGTAGGGCACTGCAGAAATAGATTTGCAGAGTTGTTGATGCAGAGAGGGCCTTAAGATTATATATATATATATATGTATATATATATATATATATATATATATATATACACACATATATATACATATATATAC
The DNA here is from genome assembly GCF_027579735.1 of Bombina bombina. NCBI lineage: Eukaryota > Metazoa > Chordata > Amphibia > Anura > Bombinatoridae > Bombina > Bombina bombina. The sequence continues at coordinate 1,042,585,173 of NC_069503.1, read as the reverse complement.
ATATATATATATATATATATATATATATATATATATATATACACACACATACATATATACAGTGGGACCTGGGTTAATGAACGACTCGGTATATGAACTTTCGGTTTACGAATGAGAATTCTTTAAAAAAAATGCCTCGGTTTACGATTTTTTTTCGCAATACGAAACAAGTGTCCCGGTTTGCCCCTGCATACTGAAGTGTGGGTAGCAGTGTGGAGGTGTTGGAGAGGTTTTGGAGCCATTTGCAGCAAGTTGCTGAGCCTTTTGGAGCCATTTGCAGCAAGTTATGGAGCCTTTTGGAGCCATTGGAGCCATTTGCAGCAGGTTTTGGAGCCTTTTGCAGCAGGTTTTGGAGCCTTTATTTGACTTTTTTCTCACCTCCGGAACGCATTAATTGGTTTTCAATGCATTCCTATGGGAAACCGTGTTTCGGTTTACGAATTTATCGCAATACGAAACGTCCCGGAGAACGAATTAAATTAGTAAACCGAGGTCCCACTGTATATATATATATATATATATATATATTAATTACACACACACACACACAGCAAAGGTAAGCACTCAGTGGACTTTACAAATAAAACTTCACATTTAATGTTCACAGTTTAAAAACAGTGCATAAGGTTTCAGAACCACATAGCTCCCTTTGTCAAATGCAGATACATTCCCAAACAATCTACCTACTATCACCTAACCAACACTCGCCTTATATACCCATATGTGATTTACCAAACATCCTATACAGCTGGTACACTCCGACGCCATCTGCATTCCACGGAGTGCATTGTGGGCTGGCAGCGCCATAATGACGTCATCAACAAGTGTCGGTCACTACCAATTTGCGTGTAGACGCTCTCACGCTACTTTTGACAGCTGTCAATACAACCAGGGTGCCAGAGAACACATGCAACGCAGAACCATCAGCAGTAGTGCCGTGCATGTGAAACTCTCATATTACAGTGTACTGGTCCACAATATAAGTTAAAGCCAGCTCATAAAAGGATACATAAAAAAAGTTAAATAAAACCAAATAGAATAAAAGACCTATACTACAAAAATACTAGATATCATATTTAACTGTATTCAAATAGTGATGCTTCATAAGTCTCTAGGAGTATGGTAAGAGATCATAACTTTGTATCAATACTGAGGTGCCTAGATGAGAAGGTTACAGTCCTCATTTGGTCTGGGGGGCAGACCATCATCATTAATACGAATCAGACCTGTCCAGTACAGGAACATATAGAGATAGCCAGACGAGTCTGGAACTATTATAGTAGGTCCATATGTAGTCCAATTCCACTTCATGCCCAGTGTAACTTAGAGGGATGACAGAAGAAAAGATGAGCAAAGCAGAGAGGAGTCTTTGTTCCATCGAAGTTCTTCACTGCTTGCCAAAGAAAGGGGTGAAATCCAGTATGGTGTTCAGGCCCTTAGGAGCCACAGTGTCCAGCATATATATCCACTTGGATTCCAATCGCAGCAGTTTTTGGGCTCTATTGCCCCCCTCCATAGAGGTGGTATGTGGTCAATCAGCATGGTCTTAAGGCTTGACTAGTTGTGTTTGTGCCGTGCAAAATGACGAGCCATCGGTTGATCCATATCACCCTTTTCTATGGCCTCCCGGATGGCAAATCTGTGATTGGCCATATGTTCCCTATTGCCATACACACACACACACACACATATATTTACAGGGAACACACAGTACCAATAGACCTGTATATAAAGGCACATTTCAGTGCAGTTTTTTTTTTTTAACACACCACATCCACTCACTTTAAGTCCTAAAACCTGCTTTGTGCAGTTATTTTTTTTTTAAGGTTTAAAAAAATAATAATAAAAACACTACACTTCCTTTTTTTTAACTTTTAACTTTTTATTCTGTATATGGCAGCTTGAGGTTAAATTTCTGCTTTTTAAACAAAAGAAACTGCAGCTGTTTATTACCAACATGTCTGGGTAAATCAGCTGTTTTATTAGATAAACAAAGCTATATTCATTTTATTCACTTTTCCTAACCAGCAGGATTCTGAAATAATGGGTTTCTTCTAGGAGCAAGTGTCTACAAAAAATCTTATTTGGTCTAAAATTGCTTGTGTTTTATAGTGTTAATTAGAATTAAACAAAACAATTAACTTCTTACCATTTGAAAAAAATAAAATATGAGATTAATAAATTCCTTTATATAATGCATTGTTTAGTATCATTAACCATTTATGGCTAAGGTTGTTTGTACAAAAAGTTGTTTTTGATTTTTTTGGCAGATGTGTCCTTTTATTTCTTACAACCTAATTGATTTGTTAGATTCAAGTAAGTTTCGCTGAAAGTTGCGCTCTCCCTGAGCGTCTTCTCTGTAACACGTACCCGGCACAATGGAGAGTGGGCGGGGGACACACCCCCTTAACGGATCCTCTGATTGGCTGCAACTCCAAGCGTGTCTGCCACACATGCACACAGCAAATGTAGAAATCAAAAACGGAGATATGCGCTCAATGAGCTTGAGGGGTAATCCAAGTAGAATGAGCCCAGGCAGGTGGTTAGATAAAAACCAAAATTTATTGAAGCATACGTTAAAAATAGAAATAAGGACCAAGTACAAAAAGTCCTAATGAAAAGCCAGCAGTGACTCAGAACAGTCAGGTTAGTGAACTGATCCTCCTGAAGACATGTTTCGTGCGCATGCGCACTTGTTCACTGCTTGATTGGTTAGGGTGGGCTGTGGGAACAGTAAATGAGCAGGGAGCTTATTGGCTCCCTGCAGATGCACCAGACGTGCAAAGAGCTTTAGACATCTGGATGTTCATGTACCTGGACCGTGTGATGTACATTCATGTGGTTCTTACCTAGTTAACATTCTCATATCATTAGCTCCCAATTCACAGCAGTATTAAATTCAAAATTCTAACCCTTACATACAAAGCTCTTACCAACACTGCTACCCACTGTCCTCTCTAATCAACAAATAAACTCCAGCCCGCCCACTAAGATCCAACATGCTTGCATCTTCGACTATCACCTCTTCCCATGCTAGACTGCAGGACTTCTGTCATGTTGCACCTACCCTCTGGAACACTCTTCCTCGTGCTGTCAGACTATCCCCTAATCTTTTTTCTTTTAAATGCTCCATGAAAAGATTTTTGTTCAGAGAAGCCTACCAACCAACTCAGTAATACATTAATTCCACTTACCCAAATAGCTGCCCTCATCTAACTCTGTATTAACACATTCTTACTCTTGCAGTCCTCCCTTCCTGCTTCCCAACCTCCTACTCTTCTAAATTGTAAGTTCCCATGGAAATAGGGCACTCAATTCCTCCTGTATGTGTTTGTCAAATGTTGTCTTGTCTCTTACAAATTTTATATAATTGTTTTATTTAAATGAATTGTACCCATGGCCAGTGTTAAGGAATGTTAGCTCTTCATAAATAAAGTATAATAATAATAATCATATTTCTTAATCTTTCCATGTTCTGCAGGATTGTTATTTCCTCTCTATTTATGTCCTTCTACCTAAATATAGACTGATAATCCCTATCCTGAAACATCCAAATCTATTCACAGACAACAAGACCTACCCTAGAACTGCCCAGCATCCTCCTTTTGCCCTCTGGCCTGAAAATTTGTTGGGATGTCCCATGCAGTATATTTGATTAAACTATAAATTTACAGCAATAATATAATCAGCTTATCTATTGAAATGTATGTGTTTTCTCACTAATTAGTTAAAGTGGTTGCTCTATGGCTATGCTGAAAAAATCTTGTCAGATATATGTTGTGCAGACATTCATTTTCATGGGAGCAGGGACCATACAAGATTCTTTAGGGATATGTAAAGGGATTTATATGCCCCATTGCTGGACAACAGTAATAGTGATCATTGTAGTACTTGGGGCCAGGCTTTTACTGGGAGAACTCTATGCCATTTGTAGTAGAAGATTTTACACCTGATTTACATGTGCTACTTACTATAACAGGGTTAAATTGCTGTAATGTGCAATTTACTGGATATATATGTGCATTAAGTTCCACTGTCCCAGCCTCATTCTAATCTAATTTTCTGACTTATTTGTTCCCTACTCTCTTAAACATTCAGTGGAGAATTTTATGTGATGTGTGCAAAGGGGTCGATTTATTAAAGGCTTTCGCCAGCCTTCGTCCCCCTCACAAGAGAACCTGCAGTCCTCATTTAACAAGCAGCGGTCATCCCTAACCGCTCGCCAGCTCTTAGGGATCCAAATGAAAAAGATAAGAGTTTATAGTCAATGGCCTAGATTCAATAAAACTCATCTATAAAAAAAAATTACTCAAAACACCATCACAACTCAAAAAAAGAATTCAAGAAATTTTGTACCTTGCTCTCTTACAAGCACTATCTCCCAACCACTGACTTCATACCAAACAGAACAATTTCCCTTATAAAGGATACTGGCATCACAACATTGTATTAAAAACGTATAAAAAAAAAAAGTAAATAAACAAATTAAAAACAAAACAAAAAACTCCCTATATAAAACAGTCCACTCTAAACTATACAAAAAATAAATAAAAATAATGTAAAATAAAAAAAGAAGAAGAAAATCAAGACTTTGTCAGCTCTGAAAAATCTTGACTTAATCAAAAATACTTAGGTGAAAAACCCAAACCAGGCTTCTAGAACACTACGGAAAACTTATAGCCAGTCCCTCATTGGTGTCTGTGAGATTCTGAGACACCCCTTTCCTAAGTTTAAAGGGACACTGTACCCAAAAATTTTCTTTTGTGATTCAGATAGAGCATGACATTTTAAGCAACTTTCTAATTTATTCCTATTATCAAATGTTCTTTATTCTCTTGGTATCTTTATTCGAAATGCAAGAATGTAAGTTTAGATGCCGGCCCATTTTTGGTGAACAACCTAGGTTGTCCTTGCTGATTGGTGGATAAATTCATCCACCAATCAAAAACTGCTGTCCAGAGTTCTGAACCAAGAAAAAAGTGTAGATGCCTTCTATTTCATATAAAGATAGCAAGAGAAAGAAGAAACATTGATAATAGGAGTAAATTAGAAAGTTGCTTAAAATTCCATGCTCTATCTGAATCACAAAAGAAAATTTTTGGGTTCAGTGTCCCTTTAATTTCATGAATGTCCACAAATGAAACAGTGGAAAAGATAGGTGAAGCGAGCCTCAATAAAGTTTAAACGCAACCTCTTTTCTGCAAGGAGACAACTCAGCAGCCTCACTAGCTTCTATGAATTTGGCACAATATAAGCTACCACACAGGCGGATTACAGGCTCTCAAGCTTAGTGGTCTTAACAAGCGATTGATATTTTAGTGTTATAGAATATAGAAATTGTGTTTTATACTTGGCATTCGTGTCCCCATTCTTTGTGTATGCAGCCATTAGTTTTGTGGTGCCTATGTATTTGAAGAGAAGAGATTCCAGTAGACATGCTTACAAAAAAAAATAAAAAAAATAAAAATTTTTTTTGGCATTTCAAATATTTAAATAAGCTAATAATTTACACATTCTTGTTATTACTGAGAGCACTTCTATGTTCTGTGTGGTTGTGAGCAGATAAGTTCTAACACTAGCTAGCCAATAGCAATTGGAATGAGATTCCGATCTTCTTGTGGATCTGAGAAATAATCTAAGCCCAATTTTCAAAATTGTATTAGCATTGGCTACTACATGGAACCTTATATTTATAGATTTGTCTCCCTGATGGTATTATTTGTATTAATGACAATAGGAATTGTAAGTCTGTTGGACAGCTGGATGCAGTGTTGTTTCTTTAAACGAATATTGCTACCTTTTGAATACAGTTAATTTATACATGATATTATAAGACAAATTTATCATATCTATGCTCTCCAGTGTTGAATTAATTATACCTCAGTTGAAGAAAAAAAAAAAAAAAAGGAGCACTAAAATAATTTGTCTTGGACTGCAAAGTAGATCAGACTGAAACACTTGGCTACAGAAAAAGACTCCACCCAGCTGAAAGATGAGCCCTCTTAAAGGGACACTGAACCCAAATTTTTTCTTTTGGGATTCAGATAGAGCATGAAATTTTAAGAAACTTTCTAATTTATTCCTATTATCAATTTTTCTTTGTTCTCTTGCTATCTTTATTTTTAAAGCAGGAATGTAAATCTTAGCAGTCAGCCCATTTTAGGTTCAGCACCATGGATAGCGCTTGCTTATTGGAGGCTTACATTTACCCACCAATAAGCAAGCATAACCCAGGTTCTCAAACAAAAATAGGCAGGCTCCTATACATCACATTCCTGTTTTTTAAATAAAGATAGCAAGAGAACGGAAAAAAAAAATACTAGGAGTAAATTAGAAAGTTGCTTAAAATTGCATGCTCTATTTGAATCTTGAAACAAACAAAAAAATGGGTTTAGTGTCCCTTTAAGGCCAATGTCAAAAGGATCATCAGATCAGCGAGAAATGCTCAATTAATAACGCAATTCATCTGTCGGTTAAAGTGTTCTAAAAAAAAGGGCTGACATAGGCGAGTGGTGAGGTGCTTTCCATAAAAAAACAATGGGCATTGGTGCCTGTTCAACAATCCGTCCACATCACCAGTGAAGGCAGATCTCAGCAGTGTGGAGGGAACATATTTTCAAAGCATCTTTTCATAACACATACTATGCATTCACTAAATGTAAACATGGTTTCTGTTCAGTAACACTTCAAATGATATATAAACTAAGTTTCACTGTAAAATCAGTAGATTTCTTACATTTGCTCATCTTGTCACGGAAAGGATAGTGAGACATATGTGTGAAAGGATAGTGAGACATATGTGTGAAAGGATAGTGAGACATATGTGTGAAAGGATAGTGAGACATATGTGTGAAAGGATAGTGAGACATATGTGTGAAAGGATAGTGAGACATATGTGTGAAAGGATAGTGAGACATATGTGTGAAAGGATAGCGAGACATATGTGTGAAAAGGTTCCCTTAAAGGGACATGACACCCACATTTTTTCTTTCATGATTTAGAAAGAGAATGCATTTTTAAACATCTTTCTAATTTACGTCTTTTATCTAATTTGTGTTATTCTCTTGATATTCTTTGCTGAAAAGCATATCTAGATATGCTCAGTAGCTGCTGATTGGTTGCTGCACATAGAAGCCTCATGTGATTGGCTCACCCATATGCATTGCTTTTTCTTCAAATAAGGATATCTAAAAAATGAAGCAAAATAAATAATAGAACTAAATTGTAATGTTGTTTAAATGTGTATGTTCTATCTGAATCATGAAAGAAAGATTTTGGGTTTAGTGGCCCTTTAAGCTGGCAGATATTCCTAAGAACATTGGAAATCTAAGCTACGTTTCCCCTTTATAATACAGGTTACTTTTATAAAACGCCCATGAAACTCCTATGGAACACCTCAATATACCTGCTGCACCAATGATTGTTCTGCCCTTGGGTGTGTTTTTTGTATGTATTATCCTGTAAAATAGTATATTATGTATTTGAAATAATTTTGTTATTTGAATAATCTTTTTTTTTTAACTTTTGGTGTATTCTTTCCTTTTTAGGAAGAAGATTTAGTATGATACTCATATCCCATCGAAGACAGAAGCCCCATCTCAATTTTTATTATTGCATTTTTTTAAACTTTGCATTACGTGAAATGTGTTTTTAGGACACACTGTAACAAAACATGTTATGTACAATCTTGTTGTTATATTAGAACTAAAGATGTACAGTACAGCGTGAGCTTGTAGGAGTTAAAAAAATGCTAAAAAAGCCTTCAATTCTTAAAAACTATTGTAAAACAAAAAGCTTTAGTTACTGTCTTCTATAAGATATTAATATCACGTAGACAAAAAATTTCTTCTTAAAAAGAAAAGAATACAAACGCATATCAATTCTGCCCATGACATGGTCAGATCACACACCAGTTCTCTGCCAAATTGCATGGCCCGACAGCCACCTAGTTAAACAGAACAGACTTAAATATGACTCCCTTTCAAAAAAACTGCAACTCCTGGAACATACCCACAAAAAGGATCCAAAAAACGCTTAAATAAATACACACCTCATGCAAACAAGGAAAGAACTAAACACTTTCCTACAGCAGGAACAACAGAAAAGGGCTTTACTTTTGCAACAGAAATATTACGACCAAGGAAACAAGGCAGGCAAATTACTAGCCAGATCACTTAAGCGTAGGGCACTTAAAACATATATACATCACCTCAAAACGAAATCAGGTCAGACTAAACATGACAGTGTATCCTTGGCAGAGGAGTTTCGCTCATATTTTTCTTCATTATATACCATTACAGCGGACAATGGTAGGGATGACACAGTGGAACACAAACATAGGGCCATAGCGGACTATTTAGATCAGATAACTTTACCCAAATTGGACGACGACCAAGCACAAAAACTTGATTTACCAATTAGTGTGACAGAAATAAAGACAGCAATCAATTCATTGCCCACAGGAAAGAGTCCAGTCCCTGATGGCTTTAGTACTAAATATTATAAAAAATTCGGCCATATACTTGCCTCAAAACTAGCATGCTTATTTGACTCCCTCGAGAAGTCAGGCGGATTCACCAGATCAATGCTCAAAGCCCATATCACTGTCCTTCCAAAACCCGGTAGACCTTACAATGTTCCTGTAAACTATAGGCCCATATCCCTGTTAAAAATGGATGTCAAGGTATATGCCAGAATTATGGTGGATAGATTGAATTCTTTGATTCCACACCTAATAGCTCCTGACCAGGCAGTTAAGCGAGGGATAACACCCTAAAAAGTTATGCAACTTATAGCCCTGGCACGTAATACCCACCAAGACATGGCCCTTAATTCGACGGATGCTGAAAAAGCCTTTGACAGGATGGACTGGGATTTTCTCAGGGCAACCCTAAAAGGTATGAATATAGGCACTAATTTCATAGAAAGAATCTTTTCGCTTTACTCGAACCCAACCGCTAAGGTTAAAACTAACGCAGTTCTCTCTGATTCATTTAATATAAGAAACGACACGAGGCAGGGATGTCCCCTGTCTCCTATCCTGTTTGCCATATCAATTGAGGTGCTAGCGTGTAAAATCAGATCAGACCCTAACATCAAAGGCATACGAACACAAACAAGTGAATACAAATTAGCAATGTATGCTGATGACATACTGCTTACGCTGTCAGACCTTGAGACATCAATACCGACCCTCTTAAAAACATTTACAAAATATGGCAAAGTATCAAACTTCCACCTCAATTTATCCAAATCAGAGCTACTAAATATAAATGCCCCAATACATGTCACAGATAAAATAAGAAGCTTCAGTCTCCTTTGTATTCAGCAAACCCATGTGAAATATTTAGGTATACTTCTGACCAGAAACCCCCAAGCTTTATTTAAGGCAAACTACCACCTACTACTAAAAAACATAGTGAGTGACCTGCCTGGATGGAAAAATAAACCATTGTCTTAGCTGGGGAGGGTATACGTAATAAAAAAGAACATCCTTTCTCGAATACTATATGTCCTTCAGATGCTGCCCATAGCCCTGCCCAAAGAATATTTAAGCCAACTACAGGGCAATATTGAGAAATTCATTTGGAATTGAGTCAATCCCAGAGTACCAAGGAAAACTCTCTATCTGACCAGAGAGAGAGGGGGGTTGGGACTACCAGAAAAAAACAGGCACATTTTGGAGGGTTGTAGTTGCACACATCAACAAAGCATATCAAATGTTCCATAATCTTCCAAATACCAGAGATGAAATAAAGCAATTGCTTCTCTATGTTATGATCAATAGTGCCAAGATGATGATACCCCAAAAATGGAAATCCCCTGAGATACCAGACATTTCGTCTTGGACAACGCAGGTAGAGAGTTTGCTCATATTAAAAAGATATCACTTTCTCAGGGTGGGTAAAATAGAGAAACATGAATACATGACAATGCGATGGAATGCAAGCAAAGATATATGACAGTCATAATCCCTAACATATCCACATCCACGCCACTACTGGGAAAATTGACTCCTCTACAGACATTCACTCAGGGACACCCACTAGTGGATAGTACATTGCCACAAATAGCCTATTCCATGACCACTGGGGTTAAAGATAGTAGAAGCACCACATACCACGACTCCCCCTCTTATTCATACTGTTTATTTCATTTTTATGTTTATATAGAATTGTTTATATTAACTGGAAAAGTGTAACACCAGTTGTCAGTTATGTCTCAGTATGGGCTGGCGATTAAGGGCCAGACATGCTCTGAATAAGCTAATTATTATTATGCAATCAAACTGTATGTTCAACACACTACCTACCCTACCACCACCTGCCCGTACCGGCATCATGATTACTCATTCACTGGTCCAAGAGTGGCCAGATTAGCCTTGTACAGATATGGACAGCAAATATATATCAGTAAAACGAGTGTCAGCACTCCTCTTACTGTCCCTTTAAATTCTACTTGTCTTCCTCTACTTCATGATTGGCTGCTCCTCCTTTATAACAGGTGTTTTGCCATCATACCTTGCTTAGTATTTTGAATAGACAAGCAGTGCTATTGTATTCCTGAGCCATTAAATAAATTATATTACAGTTTCGCTCATTGCAACTAAAGAAACCACCTAACCGCTGCTCTCTCAGCAGTCTTACTACTTGAACGAACTATACCTCTCAGCTCAACTTATAATTCACTTGTATCCTCAAGTCGCAAGTATTAATCTAACTATGTATGTGGGGTAGTGTACAGCTAATGTGGGCCAATCTTACAATTGCATTTGGCATGTTAACCTACTTTTAGTTCAGTGAAGCTCCATAACTAGCCGACAACACCAGGAAGGATTTCCCCATCAGTGATCCTACGTCACTTCTGGTAGCTACTGCACCAGAGCAACACATCGCATCTGAGCTGTACGGAGTTTGGGCAATCCGCCCCGGAATCTAGCCACCAATCTTTACAACAGGTACATGTTTGCCACTTGGCACCTACCACCTAACGTTTAACTCGCTTAAGGACAAGTTTGTTTATCTCTGTACTGAGACTTTGCACATCGAGCATTAAGATATAACGGCTAGCTTGAATTCCTAACTATTTGCTACTTGGTGTTTGCTAATCCTGCAGCAGCCATTACTCCTTGATTGATCTCTCTGGCAAATGTGAGGTTAAAAGGACTGTCATTTCTCACTGCATATCAAGTTATATTTGTATATTGAATTAATACAAATATCAGTCCCTCAGGGACATTCATTGTAATTAATATTCACTGATAAAGAGGAAACCATTTCACAATAGTGGATTTACTGTCAATTTGGCGAAACATACTATATATATAATAAATAAATTAGACTGCAGTTGTGTTCCACGATTTAATTACAGTATAATCTTACAACGAGAGATCTGAGCTGAGAAGGGTTGGGTGGATGATTTGTACCAGATAATATTATAAAATATGATTTACTACTTTATGTATAACTTTTGAGAGATATGCTGTATCTTCTACCAAGTTTGTATATTTTAATATATCTTAATAAAGCTTTTGGAAGAAAAAAAAAAAAAAAGAAGAATACACCAAAATACACATTTTTAAACTTTTATAAGAAAAATTACTTTAAATACATAATACTCAACATACATATAACAAACTATGGGCCAGATTACAAATGGAGCGATATTTGCGCTCAGCTGTGTAATACCAGCGCACGGTAATGTGTGCTAGTATTACAAGTAAATCGCAATGCGTATGTGAGCTAGGAAGCTTTGCGCTCACGAGAGTGAGCTTCCATAGGCTCCTATGCGAGCCTCGTTCTGATGCTGTCAGAGATGGCATCAGAACCTCCCGCAGTGAAGGGGTAAGTAGCACAGCGATGGAAGCATGTTTATAAATTAATTATATATATATATATATATATATATATATATATATATATATATATATACATATATATTTATATGTTAATATGTGTACATACACACACACACACACACACACATTAACACATAAATATATATACATATATATTTACTGGGAACACACAGTGTAAGTGCCCCACTCCCACCAACTTTAGACCTCAAAAACTGCCAAGTGCAGTTGTTTTTTTTATTGAAAAAAATGCTATTTTTTTAAAATAAAAAACTATCGTCTAAATTACGAGTTCTGCGTTAGCCATAAAAAGCAGTGTTAGGGGGTCCTAACGCTGCTTTTTATCTAACGCTGGTATTACGAGTCAGGCAGGAAAGGGTCTACCACTCACTTTTTTTCCGCGACTCGAGGCTACCGCAAATCCCCTTACGTCAATTGCGTATCCTATCTTTTCTATGAGATTTGCCTAACGCTGGTATTACGAGTCTGAAGAATTGAGCGGTAGACTCTCTACTGCTAAAACTCCAACCGCAAAAAAAAGTCAGTAGTTAAGAGTTTTATGGGCTAACACCAGAACATAAAGCTCTTAACTAAAGTGCTAAAAAGTACACTAACACCCATAAACTACCTATTAACCCCTAAACCGAGGCCCCCCCACATCGCAAACCCTATAATAAAAATATTTAATCCCTAATCTTCTGACTGGACACCGCCGCCACCTACATTATAGCTATGAACCCCTAATCTGCTGCCCCTAACATTGCCAACACCTATATTATATTTATTATCCCCTAATCTGCCCCCCCAACATCGCCACCACCTACCAACACGTATTAACCCCTAATCTGCCGACCGGACATCGCCGCCACTATAATAAAAGTATTAACCCCTAAACCGCCGCACTCCCGCCTCGCAAACACTATAATACATTTTATTAACCCCTAATCTGCCCTCCCTAACATCGCCGCCACCTACCTACAATTATTAACCCCTAATCTGCCGCCCCCAACGTCGCCGCTACTATAATAAGGTTATTAACCCCTAAACCTAAGTCTAACCCTAACACCCCCTAACCTAAATATAATTTAAATAAAGCTAACTAAAATTACTATCATTAAATAAATGATTCCTATTTAAAGCTAAATACTTACCTGTAAAATAAACCCTAATATAGCTACAATATAACTAATAGTTACATTGTAGATATTTTAATATTTAAATTTATTTTTACAGGCAACTTTGTATTTATTTTAACTAGGTACAATAGCTATTAAATAGTTAATAACTATTTAATAGCTACCTAGTTAAAATAAATGCAAATTTACCTGTAAAATAAATCCTAACCTAAGTTACAAATACACCTAACACTACACTATCAATAAATTAATTAAATAAATTAACTACAATTATCTAAACTAAAATACAATTCAATAAACTAAAATATAATACAAAAAAACAAACACTGAATTACAAAAAATAAAAAAATATTACAAGAATTTTAATCTAATTACACCTAATCTAAGCCCCCTAATAAAAAAAAAAAAAAAAAACCCAAAATAATAAAATTCCCTACCCTAAACTAAATTACAAAGTAATCAGCTCTTTTACCAGCCCTTAAAAGGTATTTTTGCGGGGCATTGCCCCAAAGTAATCAGCTCTTACCTGTAAAAAAAAAAAATACAAGACCCCCCCCAACATTACAACCCACCACCCACACACCCCTACTCTAAAACCACCCGATTCTCTCTTAAATAAACCTAACACTACCCCCCTGAAGATTACCCTACCTTGAGCCGTCTTCAGCCAGCCGGCCACCGATGGGCCAGAAGTGGACATCCGGAGTAGCGGAAGTCTTCATCCAATAGGGGCAGAAGAGGTCCTCCAAGCGGCAGATGTCTTCATCCAAGCGGCATTTTCTACCTTCAATCAACCGGAGCCATCTTGAATCCAGCCGACGCAGAGCCATCCTCTTCTTCCGATGTCCTAAGGCCGAATGAAGGTTCCTTTAAATGACGTCATCCAAGATGGCGTCCCTCGAATTCCGATTGGCTGATAGGATTCTATCAGCCAATCAGAATTAAGGTAGGAAAAATCTGATTGGTTGATGTGGATTGAACTTCAATACGATTGGCTGATTGGATGAGCCAATAGAATACAAGGTGAATTCTATTGGCTCATCCAATCAGATTGAACTTCAATCCCATTGGCTGATTACATCAACCAATCAGATTTTTCCTACCTTAATTGGCTGATAGAATCCTATCAGCCAATCGGAATTCGAGGGACACCATCTTGGATGACGTAATTTAAAGGAACCTTCATTCGGCCTTAGGACATCGGAAGAAGAGGACGGCTCTGCTCCGCTCCGGTTGATCGAAGATAGAAGATGCCGCTTGGATGAAGACATCTGCCGCTTGGAGGACCTCTTCTGCCCCGATCGGATGAAGACTTCTGCCGCTCCGGATGTCCACTTCTGGCCCATCGGTGGCTGGCTGGCTGAAGATGGCTCAAGGTAGGGTGATCTTCAGGGGGGTAGTGTTAGGTTTATTTAAGGGGGGTTTTAGAGTAGGGGTGTGTGGGTGGTGGGTTGTAATGTTGGGGGGGTCTTGTATTTTTTTTTACAGGTAAAAGAGCTGATTACTTTGGGGCAATGCCCCGCAAAAAGCCCTTTTAAGGGCTGGTAAAAGAGCTGATTACTTTGTAATTTAGTTTAGGGTAGGGAATTTTATTATTTTATTAGGGGGCTTAGATTAGGTGTAATTAGATTAAAATTCTTGTAATATTTTTTTATTTTTTGTAATTTAGTGGGGTTTTTTTATTATATTTTAGTTTATTGAATTGTATTTTAGTTTAGATAATTGTAGTTAATTTATTTAATTAATTTATTGATAGTGTAGTGTTAGGCGTATTTGTAAATTAGGTTAGGATTTATTTTACAGGTAAATTTGTATTTATTTTAACTAGGTAGCTATTAAATAGTTATTAACTATTTAATAGCTATTGTACCTAGTTAAAATAAATACAAAGTTGCGTGTAAAATAAATATAAATCCTAAAATAGCTACAATGTAACTATTAGTTATATAGTAGCTATATTAGGGTTTATTTTACAGGTAAGTATTTAGTTTTAAATAGGAATAATTTATTAAATGATAGTAATTTTAGTTCATTTTATTTAAATTATATTTAAGTTAGGGGGGTGTTAGGGTTAGACTTAGGTTTATGGGTTAATAACTTTATTATAGTAGCGGCGACATTGGGGGCAGGAGATTAGGGGTTAATAATTGTAGGTAGATGGCGGCGATGTTAGGGAGGGCAGATTAGGGGTTGATAAAATGTATTATAGTGTTTGCGAGGCGGGAGTGCGGCGGTTTAGGGGTTAATACTTTTATTATAGTGGCGGCGATGTCCGGTCGGCAGATTAGGGGTTAATAAGTGTAGGTAGGTGGCGGCGACGTTGGGGGGGACAGATTAGGGGTTAATAAATATAATATAGGTGTCGGCGATGTTAAGGACATTAGATTAGGGGTTCATAGCTATAATGTAGGTTGCGGCGGTGTACGGAGCGGCAGATTAGGGGTTAATAATATAATGTAGTTGTCAGCGATAGCGGGGGAGGCAGATTAGAGGTTAATAAATGTAAGATTAGGGGTGTTTAGACTCGGGGTTCATTTTAGGGTGTTAGGTGCAGACATAAAATGAATTTCCCCATAGGAAACAATGGGGCTGTGTTAGGAGCTGAATGCTGCTTTTTTGCAGGTGTTAGTTTTTTTTCAGCCAGCTCAGCCCCATTGATTCCTATGGGTAAATCGTGCATGAGCATGTTTTAACCAGCTTACCACTACCGTAGGCAACGCTGGTATTGCGGGTTGAAGTGGAGCTAAATTTGGCTCCACGCTCACTTATCTGAGGCTAACGCAGCCATTCAGACAACTCGTAATACCAGCGTTGTCTTAAGGGTGCGCTGGAAAAAAAGGCTTGTTAGCACCGCGGGTCTGTAACCGACAAAACTCGTAATCTAGGCGTTTATTACCCTCTATTTTGAGGGCATTTGGAGCACATTTAGAAAATTAACCAGAGATCGGATCTCTGGTTAATTTTCTGAGCGCTAATTGCTACCACAAGCTCAAGGTAGTAATAATCAGCCAATTGTATATCCAGTTCATATAGGGTTTTTATTTTTATTTATGTACCAGTTTCACTAATGTATTGAAGAATGTAATGTATTTTAAGATAAGTGATTGCGTTTCAGTTGGCACATGTATATTGTATTGCTATTCTTTACTGTCTAAAGGGATCATTTACATTACACCTTTATTATGACATTCATATACTTATTGGGACAGTTTACTCCAGAATTTTTATTGTATAAAAAGATAGATAATTCCTTTATTACTCATTCCCCAGTTTTGCATAACCAACACAGTTGTCTTAATATACTTTTTACCTCTGTGATTAACTTGTATCTAAGCCTCTGCAGACTCCCCCCTTATTTCAGTTCTTTTGACAGACTTGCATTTTAGCCAACCAATGCCCTCTCATAAGTAACTTCACGGGCGTGAGAACAATGTTTTATATATATGGCTCATATGAACCAACGCCCTCTAGCTGTGAAAACTGTCAAATGCATTCAGATAAGAGGTGGCCTTCAAGGGCTAAGAGATTAGCATATGAGCCTACCTAGGTTTAGCTTTCAACAAAGAATACCAAGAGAACAAATCAAATTTGATGATAAAAGTAAAATTTTAAAGTTGTTACATGCCCTATCATGAAAGTTTAATTTTGACTAGACTGTTCCTTTAAATGTAGATAAAAAAAGGCATAATTTTACATTTTTTAATTGAAACTGTTTCAAAATGTTCTTCAATTTCTTAAATATGTTAAGAAATCTTACATTGAATTCAGAGTCTTTTTAAGCATATTTTCTATATCTGCAGGGTTTTGCTTAATTTAAACCTATTTGTATACCAGAACCTTTGTTGGAACCCATCTGATTTAGACGGATGTTGGTTCTGTTTTAGCAGTGGTCGTTTTCTATTAAAAATGTAATATACATTTTTAGCATGACTGACAAAATGTAACTTCTAGATTAAAAAAAAAAAAAAAATCTGAGCTTTTTATTTTGACTAGAGTTAGGAATCACATAATGATCTTTTTTTAAACAACATCCAAGCAATTGTCAGTACTACTATATTTGCTCTTTATGAATAAGTATGTTGATGTGTTGTATAAGGACAAATAACACAATTGGGCATAATAATCATTATGTAATTAAAGTTTGTTTATTATTGCTCCGTAAAATGAGCAGTTAATTTGTTCTATTCACAAAGCACAAAGGAGTGTTCCAGTTACAAAGACACCGCTATTTGCTGAAGCAGATACAGTATAAACAACTTGTTCTCTGACCTGTAAAAAATCATTTTTCTCTCTTAACCACGAGTACCAAAGAAAATCACACTGCACCCACAATACACCAGAGGCTTATTTAGCATGTCTAACTTTCAACCCTGAGGCATTATGAGGTCAAAACCGTAATTGATTGGGGCTTTTGTTTTTATTAAAAAGGGACATGAAACCCCCAAAATGTCTTTCATTATTCAGACAAAGCATGCAATTTTAAACAACTTTCTATTTTCCCCTTTTATATTTTTATAAATCAAAATTGCTTCATCCTCTTGGTATCCTTCAAAGTTACAGCATTGTATCATTGGGAGCTAGCTGAACACGTTAGGTGAGCCAATGACAAAATACATATATGTGCAACCACCATTCAGCGGCCATCTCCCAGTGGTGCATTGCCGCTTCTGAGCCTACCTAAGTATGCTTTTCAACAAACACCTTTCATTCTATGCATTAGGACTACTTTACAATAACAAAACTGTACTTTACATAACCCGTTTTCTATATGTGTTGTGGTTTTAATTATTGTATTTCTGCATTGCTTGCATTTTTTTTGTTTGATGTGTGAGATTATGTATTGGGAACCTTATTCCATTATATATGTTAATGAAGGGGGGCCTGATATTCAAAACCTCACCACTCAGGTGAGATGATCTGGAGTAGTCTTGTCAGTACGGTGAGAAATGTTTGTGTTCTAACAACTTAAAACTTTCATGTTTCAGATAGAGCAGGAAATTTGAAACAACTTTCCATTTTACTTCTTTTATCAAATTTGCTTTGTTCTCTTTGTATCTTTTATTGAAGAGTAAAACTAGGTAGGCTCAGAGCTCAGGAGTGTGCACATGTCTTTAGTACTCTATGGCAGCAGTGTTTTGCAACATTATTTGTAGCTTTGTTATACAATGTTGCAAAACACTGCTGCCATAGAGCACTAAAGACGTGCACACTCCTGAGCTCTTATGAGCCTACTTAGTTTTACTCTTCAATAAAAGATACCATGATAACAGATGTAAAATGGAAAATTCTTTAAAATTTCCTGCATTATCTGAATTATAAAAGTTTTAACCTTTAAATTCTGCAATGGCAGCACTCATTTTTAAGAAGTAGAATTTTACTAAATAGCGCTTTTGAAAGGTTAAATTAAAAGACAAGCTGTGAAGAAAACTGCAGGCACATGAGGGAAAAAAATAGCATGCTGAGTAGTACCCTGCTAATGTAGTTGTTCCCAGTAGTTTAATGTCCCTTTAAGCAACAAATTATAAGGTTTTATGAGCTGAGGTATTCTAAAAGCAACAAAATGGCCTCCACCTTATTCTTTAATAGTGTTGGAGGAGGAGTCTGTTGTGCCTGTTCTTGTATTCACAAATTATTTAATATTTAAAGGGACACTGAACCCAAATGTTTTCTTTCATGATTCAGATAGAGCATGACATTTTAAACAACTTTCTAATTTATTCCTATTATCAAATTTTCTTTATTCTCTTGGTATCTTTATTTGAAATGCAAGAATGTAAGTTTAGATGCCGGCCCATTTTTGGTGAACAACCTGGTTTGTCCTTGCTGATTGGTGGATAAATTCATCCACCAATAAAAAGTGCTGTCCAGAGTTCTGAATGAAAAAAAAGCTTAGATGCCTTCTTTTCAAATAAAGATAGCAAGAGAACGAAGAAAAATTGATAATTCAAGTAAATTAGAAAGTTGCTTAAAATTGCATGCTCTATCTGTATCACGAAAGAAAAAAAAAATTGGGTTCAGTGTCCCTTTAAGTCCGCATGCAAAATCAACTAGCAATGATTTCTGGTAAACGGTAAAATAGCAGATTAAATAGAAAGAATACGGTGGAAAAAAACATAACAGAGAGGCAGAAGCCTGACATGACATCTGAAACTGGCGTACTGTGCTGAAAGGAGAACTGTTCTAGCAAAAGAGACTGGACTGTAGTCAAAAGAGTGGCAAGATACCTAAAAGTGAAGGTTCATCTTAAGCTTTAAGAGATCCCAGGGTAGTGAGTTATGCAGATGTAGATTAGGTTGGTATCAGTGAAGAATGCAAATCTGCTACTGGTTTTGTGTGTAAAGAAATAAGCCCATTGGATGCACTTGTGGCAAACAAGAAACAGTGGCCCATTCATCCACAGAACAACTCTACAGAAGACACAAGGATGCACATTGAACTCACTCAGCTCCTGAAGGATTTGGGACACAGAGCTAAAGCTCATCAGACTTGAGCAGGCAGAGAAAATAGAGTCACACACTAGTGATCCAGCACAATGGCACCAAATGTCATAAAATAATAAATGAGAAGGAGCATGTTGATGTGCAAACTACCCAACCACAGTAATCGCACCTGAGATTTACACAAAGTCCTTGCCTAGAGGCATTTGTAAGATATGTTTATCAGAATTCGTAGGAACATTAAGTCAGAAATGATATATGACCACCAACAATCTTTAGAACTCAAGGAAAGATTAGTTAAGAGGATATAATTCCACCCAGTTAGAAGATTGCAGAAACACAGTTATATTGTTGAACTCTATATCAAATAGTACTGATGTTCCCAATAGGCAGGATAACTTTACAGACACCATCATGGATCAAGTACTTAAACCTTTGTTAAATCAATCAATGTAGATTTGTCTAAAAAAAACAAAAAAACAAGACTTTGGCTAGATCGCTATCTCCAAGCTTAGTTACAAACCAAAATAAAAAAATAGTTCAAAAACCCGGAACTTGCTGACTAGGAAAGGAAACTTTAAATGTGTCGTAGAAACTGTAATACTTGTACTAATATCAAAACAGGGGACACCTTCACATCTAATTATGATAAGATCAAATATAACATCAATTTCTATGCCAATTGTAAAAACACTTTTGTAGTGTATCTCCTTACGTGTTAGCTATGCCAATATCAGTATGTGGGTAAAGCCTCAGGTCGAAGCCAGTACAAGATTTAGTGAACACGTTAGAGATGTCAAAAACTATTGTAAGGATTCAGCTGTAGCCAACCATTTTAATAATTTTCATTTTACACAGATAGCAGATGTGTGTATACAGGTTATAGATATAGCCACAATCCCTCCTAGAGGAGGTAATAAACAAACGGCTAGATTTAGAGTTTGGCGTTAGCCATCAAAACCAGCGTTAGGGGCTCCTAACGCTGGTTTTGGGCTACCACTGGTATTTAGAGTCAGTCAGGAAAGGGTCTAACGCTCACTTTGCAGCCGCGACTTTTCCATACCGCAGATCCCCTTACGTCAATTGCGTATCCTATCTTTTCAATGGGATCTTTCTAACACCGGTATTTAGAGTCGTGTCTGAAGTGAGCGTTAGAAATCTAACAACAAAACTCCAGCCGCAGCAAAAAGCCAGGAGTTAAGAGCTTTCTGGGCTAACGCCGGTTCATAAAGCTCTTAACTACTGTGCTCTAAAGTACACTAACACTCATAAACTACCTATGTACCCCTAAACCGAGGTCCCCCCACATCGCCACCACTCTATTAAAAAATTTTAACCCCTAATCTGCCAACCGCACACCGCCGCCACCTACGTTATCTCTATGTACCCCTAATCTGCTGCCCCTAACACCGCCGACCCGATATTATATTTATTAACCCCTAATCTGCCGCCCCCAACGTCGCCTCCACCTACCTACAATTATTAACCCCTAATCTGCCGACCAGACCTCACCGCTACTCTAATAAATGTATTAACCCCTAAAGCTAAGTCCAACCCTAACACTAACACCCCCCTAAGTTAAATATAATTTAAATCTAACGAAATAAATTAACTCTTATTAAATAAATTATTCCTATTTAAAGCTAAATACTTACCTGTAAAATAAACCCTAATATAGCTACAATATAAATTATAATTATATTGTAGCTATTTTAGGATTAATATTTATTTTACAGGCAACTTTGTATTTATTTTAACCAGGTACAATAGCTATTAAATAGTTAAGAACTATTTAATAGTTACCTAGTTAAAATAATTACAAAAATTACCTGTAAAATAAATCCTAACCTAGGTTACAATTAAACCTAAACACTACACTATCAATAAATTAATTAAATAAAATACCTACAATTATCTACAATTAAACCTAACACTACACTATCAATAACTTAATTAAATACAATACCTACAAATAAATGCAATTAAATAAACTAACTAAAGTACAAAAAATAAAAAAATAACTAAGTTACAAAAAATAAAAAAATATTTACAAACATTAGAAAAATATTACAACAATTTTAAGCTAATTACACCTACTCTAAGCCCCCTAATAAAATAACAAAGCCCCCCAAAATAAAAAATGCCCTACCCTATTCTAAAATACAAATAGAAAAGCTCTTTTACCTTACCAGCCCTTAAAAGGGCCTTTTGCGGGGCATGCCCCAAAGAATTCAGCTCTTTGCCTGAAAAAAACCCATACAATACAACCCCAACATTACAACCCACCACCCACATACCCCTAATCTATCCCAAACCCCCCTTAAATAAACCTAACACTAAGCCCCTGAAGATCTTCCTACCTTATCTTCACCACGCCGGGTATCACCGATCGGTCCAGGCTCCGAAGTCTTCATCCAAGCCCAAGTGGGGGCTGAAGACATCCATCCTCCTGCTGAAGTCTTGATCCAAGCGACGGCTGAAGAAGTCCATCATTGGGCAGAAGTCTTCATCCTATCCGGGCAGAAGAGGAGATCCGGACTGGTAGACATCTTCATCCAAGCGGCATCTTCTATCTTCTTCCATCCGACGACGAGCGGCTCCATCTTCAAGACCTCCGGCGTGGATCCATCCTCTTCTTCCGACGTCCTAACACAGAATGAAGGTTCTTTTAAGGGACGTCATCCAAGATGGGGTCCCTCGAATTCCGATTGGCTGATAGCATTCTATCAGCCAATCGGAATTAAGGTAGGAAAATTCTGATTGGCTGATGGAATCAGCCAATCGGATTGAACTTGAATCTGATTGGCTGATTCCATCAGTGAATCAGATCGGTGATACCCGGTGTGGTGAAGATAAGGTAGGGAGATCTTCAGGGGCTTAGTGTTAGGTTTATTTAAGGGGGGTTTGGGTTAGATTAGGGGTATGTGGGTGGTGGGTTGTAATGTTGGGGGGGTATTGTATTTTTTTTTGTCAGGCAAAAGAGCTGAATTCTTTGGGGCATGGCTTCAACAAAAGGGGCCCAAAGGCACTACTGAGGATGAGAAAGGGAATATCGTATTGAGAATTACAACTTGGCAGGGGAATGAATTAGATTCCCTTGCAATAAGTAACTAATAATATAGTGGTATGGTGCTATGTACATTAACTGAACTAGAAAAACATATTGGAGGTATGACCTCCAAAAAAAGTACATATAGGTAGCACTCAAATTCCCTTTATTAAAGGTATCGACAGAGATGTGAGTGGCGGATACACTAGCGGCTAGATTTAGAGTTTGGCGGCCAAAGGGGTGCATTAGCTACGCTTGCTTTTTTCCCCCCGCACCTTTTAAATACCGCTGGTATTTAGAGTTCACAGAATGGCTGGGTTTTCAGTGCGTTAGGCTCCAAAAAGGGAGCGTAGAGCATAATTTAACGCCACTGCAACTCTAGATACCAGCGGTGCTTACGGACGCGGCCAGCTTCAAAAACGTGCTTGTGCACGATTCCCCCATAGAAAACAATGGGGCCATTTGAGCTGAAAAAAAACCTAACACCTGCAAAAAAGCAGCGTTCAGCTCCTAACGCAGCCCCATTGTTTTCTATGGGGAAACACTTCCTACGTCTGCACCTAACACCCTAACATGAACCCCGAGTCTAAACACCCCTAACCTTACACTTATTAACTCCTAATCTGCCGCCCCCGCTATCGCTGACACCTGCATATTTTTTTTAACCCCTAATCTGCCGCTCCGTAAACCGCTGCTACCTACATTATCCCTATGTACCCCAAATCTGCTGCCCCTAACACCGCTGACCCCTATATTATATTTATTAACCCCTAATCTGCCCCCCTCAACGTCACCTCCACTTATTAACCCTAATCTGCCGACCGAATCTCGCCGCTACTGTAATAAATGGATTAACCCCTAAAGCTAAGTCTAACCCTAACCCTAACACCCCCCTAAATTAAATATAATTTAAATCTAACTAAATAAATTAACTCTTATTAAATAAATTAATCCTATTTAAAGCTAAATACTTACCTGTAAAATAAACCCTAATATAGCTACAATATAAATTATAATTATATTATAGCTATTTTAGGATTTATATTTATTTTACAGGTAACTTTGTATTTATTTTAACCAGGTACAACAGCTATTAAATAGTTAAGAACTATTTAATAGCTAAAATAGTTAAAATAATTACAAAATTACCTGTAAAATAAATCCTAACCTAAGTTACAATTAAACCTAACACTACACTAGCAATAAATTAATTAAATAAAATACCTACAATTATCTACAATTAAACCTAACATTACACTATCAATAAATTAATTAAATACAATACCTACAAATAAATACAATGAAATAAACTAACTAAAGTACAAAAAATAAAAAAGAACTAAGTTACAAAAAATAAAAAAATATTTACAAACATTAGAAAAATATTACAACAATTTTAAACTAATTACACCTACTCTAAGCCCCCTAATAAAATAACAAAGACCCCCAAAATAAAAAAAATGCCCTACCCTATTCTAAATTACAAAAGTTCAAAGCTCTTTTACCTTACCAGCCCTTAAGAGGGCCATTTGCGGGGCATGCCCCAAAGAATTCAGCTCTTTTGCCTGTAAAAAAAAACATACAATACCCCCCCAACATTACAACCCACCACCCACATACCCCTAATCTAACCCAAACCCCCCTTAAATAAACCTAACACTAAGCCCCTGAAGATCTTCCTACCTTGTCTTCACCATGCCAGGTATCACCGATCATTCCAGGCTCCGAAATCTTCATCCAAGCCCAAGCGGGGGCTAGATATCCATCATCCGACGGCTGAAGAAGTACAGAAGAGGGTCCAAAGTCTTCATCCTATCCGGGAAGAAGAGTAGATCCGGACTCATTATCCTCAGGCATGGTACCCCAGGATTGGCGTAAAGCTGATGTGGTGCCACTCTTCAAAAAGGGAAGCAGGGATGATCCAGGAAGCTATAGACCAGTTAGTCTGACATCAATAGTGGGGAAGATATTTGAAGGGATTATAAGGGATTATATTGATGAGCATATTCGTGTAAACAAGATTATGAGTTCTAATCAGCATGGCTTTAGGAGAAATAGATCATGTCAAACTAATCTGATTAGATTCTACGAGGAAGTAAGTCAAAATATAGATAAAGGGGAATCAGTGGATGTGATATACTTAGATTTTGCAAAGGCATTTGATACAGTGCCACATGAGAGATTAATGCACAAAATTAAGGGACTGGGAATAGCTGAAAATGTTAGCTCATGGATAAATAACTGGATAAAAGATAGGGAGCAACGAGTAGTAGTAAATGGATCATACTCAGATTGGACAAAGGTAATCAGTGGCGTCCCCCAGGGATCAGTACTGGGCCCTGTTCTTTTTAATATTTTTATAAATGACTTGGAGCAAGGATTAAATAGCGACATCTCTATTTTTGCAGATGATACTAAGTTAAATAAGGTCATAAGGTCAGAGCAGGACGAACTGTCTTTACAAAGGGATTTGCTAAAATTAGAACTATGGGCAAGTGAATGGAAAATGAGATTTAATACGGAAAAATGCAAGGTTCTACATTTTGGAAGTAAAAATAAGCAGGCTACGTATTTTTTAAATGGGACAAGACTTAGCCAAACACAGGAGGAAAGGGATTTGGGAGTAGTAATAGATAACAAGCTAAAGATGGGTGCACAATGCAGGGCAGCGGCTTCAAAGGCTAATAAGATACTAGCATGTATTAAAAGAGGTATTGATTCAAGGGAGGAAAGCATAATTCTGTCATTATATAAAGCCCTGGTAAGACCTCACCTTGAGTTTGGAGTGCAGTTCTGGGGACCAATTGCTGAAAAAGATATTGCAGAACTAGAAAAAGTTCAGAGAAGGGCCACAAAGCTAATAAGGGGATTGGAGAAATTAACCTATGAGGAGAGGCTAGCCAAACTGGGTCTGTTTTCTTTAGAAAAAAGGCGCTTGAGAGGTGACATGATTACTTTATATAAATATATTCAAGGCCCATATACAGAGATGGCAGAAGCTCTGTTTATTCCAAGAAAATTGTTTCTGACAAGAGGTCATAATTTAAGGTTGGAGGAAAGGAGATTTAATCTCCTGCAACGGAAACGTTTTTTCACTGTGAGAGCAATAAAATTGTGGAACTCATTACCAAAGGAGGTAGTGAATGCCAATACCATAGATACATTTAAAAATAGTCTGGATAAGTTTCTGTATACTAACAAAATTCATGGATATGATTGCTAGTATTAAATGGGTCACATTTTAATGGGGTTATTTAAGCTTAACTGGAGCTTTTTGTAAGTATTTTAGATTTGTATAGGTTGAACTCGATGGACTTCAGTCTTTTTTTCAACCTTATCTACTATGTTACTATGTTACTATGTTACTATGTTACCTTCTTCCAAGCGGCATCTTCTATCTTCAACCGATGAGGACCGGCTCCATCTTGAAGACCTCCACTGCGGACCCATCTTCTTCTTCCGACGACTTCCCGACGAATGACGGTTCCTTTAAGGGACGTCATCCAAGATGGCGTCCCTCGAATTACGATTGGCTGATAGGATTCTATCAGCCAATCGGAATTAAGGTAGGAATATTCTGATTGGCTGATGGAATCAGCCAATCAGAATCAAGTTCAATCCGATTGGCTGATTCAATCAGATTGAGCTCGCATTCTATTGGCTGTTCCGATCAGCCAATAGAATGCGAGCTCAATCTGATTGGCTGATCGGATCAGCCAATCGGATTGAACTTGATTCTGATTGGCTGATTCCATCAGCCAATCAGAATTTTCCTACCTTAATTCCGATTGGCTGATAGAATCCTATCAGCCAATCGGAATTCGAGGGACGCCATCTTGGATGACGTCCCTTAAAGGAACCGTCATTCGTCGGGAAGTCATCGGAAGAAGAAGATGGGTCCGCGGTGGAGGTCTTCAAGATGGAGCCGGTCCTCATCGGATGAAGAGAGAAGATGCCGCTTGGAAGAAGATGTTTGCCGGTCCGGATCTACTCTTCTTCCCGGATAGGATGAAGACTTTGGACCCTCTTCTGGACTTCTTCAGCCGTCGGATGATGGATGTCTAGCCCCCGCTTGGGCTTGGATGAAGATTTCGGAGCCTGGAACGATCGGTGATACCTGGCATGGTGAAGACAAGGTAGGAAGATCTTCAGGGGCTTAGTGTTAGGTTTATTTAAGGGGGGTTTGGGTTAGATTAGGGGTATGTGGGTGGTGGGTTGTAATGTGTGGGGGGGTATTGTATGTTTTTTTTTACAGGCAAAAGAGCTGAATTCTTTGGGGCATGCCCCGCAAATGGCCCTTTTCAGGGCTGGTAAGGTAAAAGAGCTTTGAACTTTTGTAATTTAGAATAGGGTAGGGCATTTTTTTATTTTGGGGGTCTTTGTTATTTTATTAGGGGGTTTAGAGTAGGTGTAATTAGTTTAAAATTGTTGTAATATTTTTCTAATGTTTGTAAATATTTTTTTATTTTTTGTAACAGTTCTTTTTTATTTTTTGTACTTTAGTTAGTTTATTTAATTGTATTTATTTGTAGATATTGTATTTAATTAATTTATTGATAGTGTAGTGTTAGGTTTAATTGTAGATAATTGTAGGTATTTTATTTAATTAATTTATTGATAGTGTAGTGTTAGGTTTAATTGTAACTTAGGTTAGGATTTATTTTACAGGTACTTTTGTAATTATTTTAACTAGGTAGCTATTAAATAGTTAACTATTTAATAGCTATTGTACCTAGTTAAAATAATTACAAAGTTGCCTGTAAAATAAATATTAATCCTAAAATAGCTAAGATATAATTATAATTTATATTGTAGCTATATTAGGATTTATTTTACAGGTAAGTATTTAGATTTAAATAGGAATAATTTATTTAATAATACTTAATTTATTTTGTTAGATAAAAATTATATTTAACTTAGGGGGGTGTTAGTGTTAGGGTTAGAATTAGCTTAAGGGGTTAAACAATTTATTAGAGTAGCAGTGAGCTCAGATCGGCAGATTAGGGGTTAATACTTGAAGTTAGCTGTCGGCGATGTTAGGGAGGGCAGATTAGGGGTTAATACTATTTATTATAGGGTTATTGAGGCGGGAGTGAGGCGGATTAGGGTTTAATACATTTATTATACTAGCGGTGAGCTCCGGTCGGCAGATTAGGGGTTAATAATTGTAGGTAGCTGGCGGCGACGTTGTGGGGGGCAGATTATTGGTTAATAAATATAATATAGGGGTCAGCGGTGTTAGGGGCAGCAGATTAGGGGTACATAGGGATAACGTAGTTGGCGGCGGTATACGGAGCGGCAGATTAGGGGTTAAAAAATTTAAATATAGTGGCGGCGATGTGGGGGGACCTCGGTTTAGGGTACATAGGTAGTTTATGGGTGTTAGTGTACTTTAGAGCACAGTAGTTAAGAGCTTTATGAACCGGCGTTAGCCCAGAAAGCTCTTAACTACTGACTTTTTTCTGCGGCTGGAGTTTTGTCGTTAGAGTTCTAACGCTCACTTCAGACACGACTCTAAATACCAGCGTTAGAAAGATCCCATTGAAAAGATAGGATACGCAATTGACGTAAGGGGATCTGCGGTATGGAAAAGTCGCGGCTGAAAAGTGAGCGTTAGACCCTTTAATGACTGGCTCCAAATACCAGAGGGCGGTAAAAACCAGCGTTAGGAGCCTCTAACGCTGGTTTTGACGGCTACCGCCCAACTCTAAATCTAGGCCTAGGTTATTTAAAATATAACTTTTATTGGGACTTTTAAAATAATGGAAAGACAAAACAATTAAAATTACAGAAACTTGGGTTCATTTATTAAGGGACAGGGATAACAATTTTACTGGAGGTGAGGTTGGCTAAATAAAGATATACTCCTATATAGGATTAGTAACTCTGGTTTGTCCAATTGTTGGTAAAAATATCTATAATAGTGCTAATACAGGTATAATGCACTAATTTAAGTTGTAAATATTTATACACACTGTTTTATTTCCACAAGTTGAAGGTGCTTATGGTATATTGTGATATACCATTTACTTATTAAAATTCAGTAACTCGATATGCTACCCTTATTGTTGTGTAGATTGTGAATATAACAGATGGTATTTATACTCAGTGGTTAACTTATTGAAGTTATACCAAAACTATAGCCACTGGATATTAATCACAACGATATCTATAGTGAGTAAGGTTTATTGACTGGATGTTTAATTAGCAGATAATACAACCACTTCTGATATTAGTATATACCTCTGTGTGTTATATCAATGTAACATATAGGATGCTACCCTTATAATTGTGTAATTTATAAATATGGCTGGTGGTATTTACGCTAAATAAATAGCTTAATGCTAATTAGAGTTACCCCAAGAAAAATTGCACCCACTAGGTGTTTAGTCAAAATGATATCCACAGTGAGTAAAGTGTATTCTCACTCGATAATTAAAATATTTTTAATGCGACCACTTGTAATACTAGGGTATACCTCTGTGTGTTATGTCCACTGTAACATATAAGATGGTATATTGTTATTAGAGTATAGTCTAATGGTTGTCAAGAGTAGATTAAGGTAGTTCTACAAAATATTTAACTGTAGTTGTTACACCCAGTTCTTAAGTCACTGTTTGATCAACCAAGCTCCTGGTTTTGATATTGATCAACCAATCTTTGGGTTTGTTATTAATATATAAATCACCCCACCACTTTAAGCGTTATATTGAAACCAGTGCTTTAAGCTGTAAGCACTGGAATACTGTATCAAATTGCTAATAGTTAGGTGATTAAATAAAGCAAAAAAAAAAAGGGTTTGTCTCATCACCACTAGTTTGGAATTCTAAACCAAATTGACTCAATTAAAATGAGTAAGGTTGCCACTTTGTAAAGTTATAAAGGTCCGTATATCTTGTTACCCATGTACCGAGATAGCAACACTGTGTATAGTTAGACTCAATTGAAACAGTACCGATATTGCTATAACTTTGATAGTTAGATTTCTATTTACTTCTCTCCAGTTCAAAAAAATTACTTTGTCCCACTGTCCCTATATATATTTGTTAAGTATAATAATTCATCTTAGCTTATGAAATAACTGTGGCTATAAATGTCCACATTAACTATTAATCAGCTTGACAAATTAAATCACTATTATCCAAATTATGAATTAAAGTTTCTGCTACATTAAAACCACATATAAACGGAGCCCATCAACTCCCAACCTCCCCTGACATGTTTCGCCGACAAACTCGGCTTTCTCAAAGGGTTTACCGAAGTTACGGTCTGGCGGGTATTTGTGCCCAGTGACTCCGCCTAATTCTAATGATTAACCAATCGGCTGTTCTGGGTGTGAATATTTTGCTGGTGACGTACCAGCAAGTCTCCTCCAATCCTAATCGGTGGGTGTGAATATTATGCTGCTAACATTACAGCTGACTTTATGCATCTGACAAGTGTGGTGTTTACTTAGCAACGGTTTGTCAAGCCAGATCGCTGTGTATACTTTACAATATTAAATCAGTTGTCTTCCAAGTATAACAAATGGGTATGCATAGTGTGCAAGTAACATTCCAGCTAACTTTATAGATCTAACAAGTGTGGTATTTTGCAGGCAACGGCATGTCATGCTCTATCGCCGTATATACTTTTCATTATTTAATGAGTCCTCCTGCAATCCTTACAGATCGGTATCAATATTATGCTGGCAGCATTCCAGCTGACTTTGAGAATCTAACAAGTGTGATGTTATGCTAACACTTGCACGTCATGGCCGATCGCCGTTTGTACTCTTCAATATTAAATATCCTAATGTCATAATACATACTTTTGCTCTACAATAGTCCACTGGATAATTGTGTTATGGGATTCTTTGGGGCATGCCCCGCAAAAGGCCCTTTTAAGGGCTGGTAAGGTGAAAGAGCTTTTCTATTTGTATTTTAGAATAGGGTAGGGCATTTTTTTATTTTGGGGGGCTTTGTTATTTTATTAGGGGGCTTAGAGTAGGTGTAATTAGCTTAAAATTGTTGTAATATTTTTCTAATGTTTGTAAAAAAAAAAAATTTTTGTAACTTAGTTCTTTTTTTATTTTTTGTACTTTAGTTAGTTTATTTAATTGTATTTATTTGTAGGTATTGTATTTAATTAATTTATTGATAGTGTAGTGTTAGGTTTAATTGTAGATAATTGTAGGTATTTTATTTAATTAATTTATTGATAGTGTAGTGTTAGGTTTAATTGTAACTTAGGTTAGGATTTATTTTACAGGTACTTTTGTAATTATTTTAACTAGGTAGCTATTAAATAGTTCTTAACTATTTAATAGCTATTGTACCTGGTTAAAATAAATACAAAGTTGCCTGTAAAATAAATATTAATCCTAAAATAGCTACAATATAATTATAATTTATATTGTAGCTATATTAGGATTTATTTTACAGGTAAGTATTTAGCTTTAAATAGGAATAATTTATTTAATAAGAGTTAATTTATTTAGTTAGATTTAAATTATTTTTAACTTAGGGGGTGTTAGGGTTAGACTTAGCTTTAGGGGTTAATAACTTTATTATAGTAGCGGTGAGGTCCGGTCGGCAGGTTAGGGGTTAATAATTGTAGGTAGGTAGCGGCGACGTTGGGGGCGGCAGATTAGGGGTTAATATAATATAGGGGTTGGCGGTGTTAGGGGCAGCAGATTAAGGGTACATAGGGAAAACGTAGGTTGCGGCGGTGTACGGAGTGGCAGATTAGGGGTTAAAAAAAATATGCAGGTGTCAGCGATAGCAGATTAGGGGTTAATAAGTGTAAGGCTAGGGGTGTTTAGACTCGGGGTACATGTTAGGGTGTTAGTGCAGACATAGGAAGTGTTTCCCCATAGGAAACAATGGGGCTGCGTTAGGAGCTGAACGCTGCTTTTTTGCAGGTGTTAGGTTTTTTTTCAGCTCAAACTGCCCCATTGTTTCCTATGGGGGAATCGTGCACGAGCACGTTTTTGAAGCTGGCCGCGTCCGTAAGCATCGCTGGTATTGAGAGTTGCAGTGGCGGTAAATTATGCTCTACGCTCCCTTTTTGGAGCCTAACGCAGCCATTCTGTGAACTCTAAATACCAGCGGTATTTAAAAGGTGTGGGGGAAAAAAAGCTAGCGTTAGCTACGCGGGTCGTTACCGACAAAACTCTAAATCTAGCCAAAAGAGTCTTAGACAAAAAGGAACTGTACTGGATACTTAAACTACATTCATGAGTTCCAGTTGGCATGAATAAGGAATGTGACATAAGTTATTTATTGATTACTAATTTTGTGTGTTTTTTCTTTTTTTGGTGCCTCTGTATATGACCAGTTTATTACACACATAGAACATATATTATGTAGATTATTTTGTGTTTCTCCAGTATACCATATCTCCTTTAAGATTCTAGTTTATTAATATTTAATAATTAAAATTTAAACTTCTGGGGCGTGTCCAAGCAGCGGCCATGACAGGTCGCATTATCTGAAGCTCGTTAAGGATCTGCATAATTTGTCTAATTATATCAGTGGAGGACACATTCTACAGCACAAGCTCTTATTAAAAGACGCATGAGCTCATGATAAGTCGAAGAAACCTATTTTTTACTTAAAGTGTGTCTATACTTGATCCCGGACAACTGCGGCCTACCTACATGAACATGACGCTTCCCCCCCCTGGCCATCTGGGTTAAGAGGCCACCTACAGAGACTAAAAGGAGGTTTTAAGATTAAATCCTATAGATTTCTATATGATTCCACTGGAGATCTCATACTAGCCCTGAGTGACAGATATGGAGTGCAAAGCTGGAGTGACGTTGAGGGCTTTGGAGGTACTATTACGGGACCATTACGCGAGATTGGAGAGCCGCATAGATTCAATAATTCGGAACTGCAACCTCTTGGATGGAGCGCACATCGAGAGCAGTGACTCTGAAGAAGCAGTCTCCCCTTCTGAAGCGAACGCTTTACTCCACATTACCACAGAAAAACGGCTGATTGATCAGGCTACAGCACACACTGGGCAAGCCCACAGCAAAGCGACCTCCCTATCACGCAGGGTGACCGGAGTCTCAGTTGCAGTGGGGTCCGTTCAACAGGCAGAGCAGCACAGATCTGCAAATTGGTCGGATCAAGTGGGACCCCGGAGGTCCTGGGGATCGTGTATCTCCATACATCAGTGGCAGCTGAGGTCGCCATATCCGCTGTCTTATATAGATCTGCTTCTCTCATACAATGGCATGAGGGCCTTACTCCCAAAGAGAGGTTGGAACACTAAATATGTTGCAGACATTGTGAAAACTGGAGTCGGTTAAGTATGTGAACTTTGTGGGGACACATATGACACACTACCAAGTGACTGTGACTGTTCTCATGTAATGTGAAGTAACATGATTTATTGTGCTCCTCTGTCCCTCCGTGGACTCCTACGTAGCCAGACACAGACTATGGTCCCCCACTAACCATATCACACCTCGCTCTTTCCCTCCATTGCAGGGGCTTTTGATCCCTTTCTCTGCTTTATGACGACTCTTGTCTGATAGGACATTCTCTTATGTGCTAAAGAGGAAAAATTATTTATTCCGTGTACACCTGATATCTTGACCAGTTATTGCTCTCCATTACCCATTATTCCTCGATGTATCCCACTGTATAGCTGTTTTTTATTCTGTATGCATCATGTGGAAGCCAATTCATAAGTTACATAAGCAATCTATGTTTTAAGTTCATTCCTGTGGGTTACAGTTCACAGACAATCAGACCACAGGCACCCATATCTTTGTTTACATATTAGCTTACTTATTTGTATTGGGGATGTTTATATAAATACATAAATGTACATAGTGAACTGCGAACCATCTCAGCCGTTGCAGCGATTCAGAGGCCTATCTATAGTGTCAGAGAAAGTAGCATAGATTCTGTTGATGTTCATAGATGACAGATTAGTATAGTATCAGCCGATACCCTGCTTGGAATAGAAGGTGGACGCAAGAAATGATAGCTTAGGAGTGGTACAACTGTTTGTTCTCGTTGGGGAGCGTGTGCCCCCCAATCATAATCTGGTAGATGTCCCCTAGAATATAGCAAGTGTATTATTGTTCACACATTTACCAGAATTAACTATAGTCTACGGGGATTGGCGGGCCTGGGTCCTGACAATAGCTTATAGTTTGTTCCCTACGGAATCAGTTTTTTTCTAGAACATTGAGTAGAATAAGACTTCCAATTAGGTATGCCATAATACTTCCCAGATTGTTATTGGAGACTTAAGAGCTCATGTAAATATATGGATATGTATAAATACCGGTTGTATGGGAGAAGTTTTCCCTCTGTTGCTCCATTCTCCTCTCCCCTTTTTGTCCTCTGTTTGGTTTGGCAGAGTTACATAGCCTCTGCCCTGCTCGGAGAGCTAGGAGCTGCTCTTCGAGACTCACTATAGTAAATTCTGAAACTTTTAAATTTCATTGCCCTCCCTTTAGTTTGGTTAATTTCTGGACCCATGTGTGGTCCTTGTGACATAAGAGGGTGACTGGTTGGTATAGGCCCAAAAGTGGCCTATCTTTTGTTTAAAAAATCCCCAGCTTAGTAGTGCATCTAGACCCAAAAGAGGTCTCTGCTCTCATGGATAATAGGGGACAAAAATGAGGGAACTGGTGGGTTTGCTCCTACAATAATGTACCACAGTCTATATAACCAGCAAGTTGATATGTTTAACATGAATTTCTTGTCATTTGAGCAAACTGTATGTTTTTGTTTCCCTCAATAAAAATAAAATATAAAAAAAAAAAAAAAAATTAAACTTTTATGGCAACCCATTGTATCTCATGTTAGGTCTAATTCTCTAAGATTTTAGTTTTTCAATTAATTCTGAAACAATGTTGTTAGATATTTGAAGCAATGCAGATTGAAGCTTTATGTATATACTAGGATTGTTATTCACTGCTTTATTGACGCCAAAAGATTGATTCTTTTATATGGTTTTTAAATTTGTATTGCACTGTGAGGAAGGGGTTAACTAATCCCTATATAAGTGTTACCTTGTCTCATATGTTAGCCTATGATTAATCGCCGCTAGGGGGCACAAAACGCATCAGACCGTTTGTCCCTCTTGTCTGTGTGTCTGCCATTTTGTATGGATTGTCTGTTTTTTATTTAAGCCCATTAAAGGACTGTTTTTACCTTTTGCTACACTTAGTAGTGCCTGCACTTTTTTTGCATTGCATTTGTAAGATACTCTGCTTGAAGAATTTTGTGGCGCTATACAAATAAATAATATATTTTTTTTATTATTATTATTATTATTATTATTATTATTATTATTAATAATAATATGAACTTGGTAAGATCATATTAGACATCGACAAGGATGTTGCTAGATAACACTAAAGTGTAATCTGTATATTTGAGGGAAATATATGGGTTAGATTGATATATTCTCATTAGACTGCAGAGGTGCACGGTGAGATCACATTTCAAAAATCATTAAAAGGGACAATCAAGTCCAAAATAAACTTTCATGATTCAAATAGTGCATGTAATTTTAAACAACTTTCCAATTTACTTTTATTACCAATTTTGCTTTGTTCTCTTGGTATTCTTAGTTGAAAGTTAAACCTAGGAGGCTCATAAGCTAATTTCTTAAAACTTTAAGGCCTCTAATCTGAATGCATTTTAACAGTTTTTCACCACTAGAAGGAAGTTTGCAGAGCCTTAGATACAAGGTAATCACAGAGGTAAAAAGTATCTGTACTATAAGTGTTTGTAACGTGTCTGTCAGTGTCGCCTGTCCACCAAACTCCCTAAAATAAAAAAAAAACCTAACACTTAAAAAAACCTAAGCTACCCATTTAGGGGCATTTGTATGGGCATGGAGGCTCCTCTTAATGTGATCGTCCGTCACACACTGAAGATTGAATGCAAGGTACCCCATATTTATTGAAGTACCTTGCATTCCTATTGGCTGAAATTTTGAAATCAGCCAATAGGATGAGAGCTACTGAAATCTTATTGGCTGATTTGAACAACCAAAAGAATTTCAGTAGCTCTAATCCTATTGGCTGATTTCAAAATTTCAGACAATAGGAATGCAAGGTACCCCAAATTGATTGCGGTACCTTCAATTCAATTTTTAGTGTACGCCGGAGATCGGATGAAGAGGAACCTCCACGCCGCTGAGGATCGCCACTCCGGATTTGTACATCAGGGAAGAAAGCTCTGCACCACGCCGCCTTCACTCTGGATGAAGATAGAAGATGATGGAGCCATCTGGAAGAAGACCTTCTCCGCCGGACTTCAGGAATGGTGAGTACCTATTTGGGGCTTAGTTTTAGGAATTTTTTTTTGGGGGGGGGGTTATTTTTAAGATTAGAGATTTAATGGGCTGTTAAAAGAGACAATTGCCCTTTTAATGGCAATGTCCATACAAATGCCTCTTTAGGGGAAATGGGTAGCTTAGGTTTTTTTAGACTTAGGTTTTTTTTATTTTGGGGGGTTAGTTGGGTGGGGGGTTTTACTGTTAGGGGGTAATTGGTAAAAAAAAAAAAAAAAAAAGTGAAAAAACTGTTTAACTTAGGGCAATGCCCTACAAAAGGCCCTTTAAGGGCTATTGGTAGTTTAGTATTTGATTGGGGGGGGGGGATTTTTTATTTTTATAGGGGTATTAGTTTAGGTTTAAATTTTTTATTTTGGATAACTTTGTTTATTTTTTTTGTTTATTTTTTTCTGTAATTTTAATTTTTTTATTTTGTTCTAACATTAGCTTGGGGGTTTGTAATTTTTTTTTAAAACATAGAGTGCCCTCTGGGCAGGCTTATCGCCTAGTATTAATATAACTGTTGGTTATGCAAAACTGGGGAATGGGTAATAAAGGGATCATCTATCTTTTTAAACAACAAACATTCTGGTGTTGACTGTCCCTTTAAGCTCTATAAATAGAAGGAAAATTAACTCAGAGACCTTGCAGACATGAATAAGCGACTGACCGTAGGTGTTCTGTGGGCATGGTCTGGATTTGTCACCTACAGTTCAAGTAAGTGAAAGTCATATAGACTATTTCCCCTGTGAAATCTCTTGTCTTGCAGTTGTGTCTTGTAATTTTAAAGCTGACAATATTGTCTCAATTTTTTTTCTTTATGTTTTTAGGTTCTCTTGTGTACATATGTTAGAGCAGATTGCTTTAAGGTTTTGAAAGGATTTACATGTTTCTGGTATCTTTTAATCTTTTACAGTGGGCCAGAAAGTGAACAGATGTGATACAGATGCCACTCCAATTATTAACTGTGATGGGGGGGGGGGGGTATAAATCTATTAGATTTTTTACATTTTTAAGTTACAAGTTTAATGAATAGGTTTTATGGAATCTTGGCCATTTAGTTATTGATATTATATTGTCTGTCTCTCACCACACATCTATGTGGTTCAGTTTGGGGGGGGGGGGGGGTTATTGTGTGTTTTATATGTCCATATTTTGAAGGGGCAATAAGAGCTGTGCCACCCATTATGATTGTGTTCCATATTCTTATGAATCTATCAGGTGATTGCTGAGGTCATGATGATCCCATTATAGCCACCTGGGCATGTGTATATTTAATGGACTGGACTTTCCCATGTTGTGCCAGTACATAGTTGCAAGTGGCTCTTTTAGAGCCCAGAAAACCTTACAAATCACCTAGTAAACCAGTAATTGAAATTGAGGGTCACATGCCCTTCTTTTTAGCAGGTGATTGCTTTTAAAAGTCAAAGAATGGACTTTCATTTGAGGGGTGTTTTGTCTATGGTGTATGCTAAATCTAGGGGTTACAGTTGAAGTGATATCCAAGCTTGGGTTTCAAGCTGGTAACACATGCCTCAGCTGTCCTGGCACCCCTAGGTAACTGCCTTATGCTAAATCTTGCTGTGCTGATTTATAAAAGAGGGTCTTTTACATTTAATGTTAAAAAAAAAAAAAGTTTGCTATCTCATGACAATGTTGTAATAATACAAGGTCAGATTACAACAATTTGCTTTGCAAATAATTACAGACATTTCTACAAGCCAAAGGTTATTTGTATCCTTCACAGTATGTATAACATAATTATATGTGTGTAATTACTCAGCGCAACATTTATAAGACCTCAGTATTTCTGGAATTTCGGTCTAATCTTTTCAATAGGATCTTGGTCAAAAGGTTGACCGATTCTTCTTTCATCAAATAAGATAATTACAGCTGCTGAAAATGTCTGAAACAATGGGTTTCTATATCTGAGTGCCCTCTTCCTTAGGGCTAATATAGTATTTTTTATATGACTATAGACATTTTTTTAATAAAGAACAACACAATTTTTGTTTATACTTGTATCTTTAGGTAATATATTTCCCTGAGATAGAGCTTATTTTGGCCAAAGCTTTGCCAAAATGAGTATAATTTAAACCAATTCCAAACTTGATAAACTCCCTGGGTATCCTTTTCTTTCAATTCTTCACCCAAATTGTGTCAACATTTTTCTCGATTCTCAACTTCTTTTTATTCCTCATCTATAAACGATCATTAAAGATTTTTTTTTATAGAGGCAGAGTGTATATCAACAATTAACTGTATCACTGCTTTGCAAAAGATCTGCCTGCAACATTAATGTTTTTAACATCATTTAAAAGCTTTAACGTTGTTAGCAAAATATGCAGGGCTTTGCAAATTGAGAGCAATCCAGAAATAAACCACTTGAAAATTTTTATTTTATCTCATTCGGGTGTGACGAAGAAAGCAATTAGGGTTAGCTCTTTAGTTTGCAGACTGCTGTAAGCAGTCACAGAAGCTTATCTTTACAGAGATGGTAGACAATTCATAGAATACATTTCCAGCAGAGGTGGCAACGATAAAGACTGTAAGGGAATTAAATTATATCTGAGTTACACATAAAAATGGTGCATACTTAAAGGGACATGAATCCCCAAAATTTCCTTTCACAATTTAGAGAATACAATTTTTAAATGTTTCCAATTTACTTCTACTATCAAATTTGCTTTGTTCTCATTTTAGTATTTGTTGAAGAGTTATCTAGGTAGGTAGCATGCACATGTCTGAGGTACTACATTTCAGGAAATAGTACTGCCATCTAGTGTTCTTGCTAATTTATAACATTGTTGCAAAACTGCTCCCGGCACGTACACGCTCCTTAACTTACTTTCCTGCTTTTGAAAAAAGATAAGATAATGAAGACAATTTGATAAAAAAGTAAACTAGAAAGTTGTTTAGAATTGCATGTTCTATCCAAATCATGAAATATAAATTTTGTGTTTTATGTCCCTTTAAGGGACCGTAAACACCTTGCAATAGAATAACTTACTGGCCAAGTCTAAAAATTTTTAAAACAAAATCTTTTTGCTGCAATTGTTTTTAGTAGCCAAACTCCACCCACCCCTTTGGAGTAGCTATTCCAGACAACAATGGCTATCCACGGTCATTATGTTAGAATAAAGGACAATCTTTTTCAGGTGTAATCCCAGGACTGATAATAAGAAAATCCTCAATTTTCAGAGCTAAATTGCATGAAAAGGGTGCAAAATAAATAGTATTTTGGAAAGATGTTTTACTGTACACAGCTAAATATTTCATATAAAAAAATCTCAAGGTGTTTGCTATCACTTTAAGCGCAAAATTTAAACTCTGTCTTTTACAGCAAAAACAAATAAAATAAACAATGAAGACACATTGCATATGTTATATTTTCATTAACTAAAATTTATAGGAGTTAAAACCATGAGTTTTACAAAGGATGAAAACAAAACTATAGAACTCACAATAAAACAATGATAAATATTCATTTTCAAACAAAATAAATTATGAATGATCAGGTGTATGGTTCTTTTATTTATAGTAAGTGATAGTAATGAGTTTCCCAGTTTGCGAGTTTGTTATTTTTATATAAATATAAGCCACTTTTAAATTAAAGGGATATGAAACCCATAAAATGTATTTTGTGATTCAGGCAGAACATTTAAAAAAAAATTCCAGTTTACTTTTATTTTCAAATTTGCTTCGTTCCCATGATAATCTTTGTTGAAGAGATGCCTAGGTAGGCATCTAGAACACTAAATGGCAGGGAATAGTGCTGCCATCTAGTGTTCTTGCAAATGGATATAATTCTTGCAAAACTGCAACCATATAGTGCTCCAGAAATGGGCAGGACCCTAAGCATTCTTTTTAACAAAAGATGCCAATAGAACAAAACAAAATGAATAATAGAAGTAAATTAGAAAGTTGTTTAAAATTGCATGCTGTATCTGAATCAAATTGGGTTTCATATCCCTTTAAAATGCAGTTATAGAAGGGAAAAACAGAATAAATGTGTTTTCCTAGAGCAAAATATCTTAAACATTGTGTTTACAATTTTATGTTCCTTAATATATTCCACATTAACTTTTAACAGTGACTACATACGTGATGTTATTCATCAAACTAAGATCACTGGCTAGTTTTATAACAGATTAATGAAAATCCAAAGTACAAATTAATTAGCCGCTCACTGCACTTTTCATTTTACATTTATACAGTTTTAGTTCTCAATATAATATAGCATCAATTGTGCTCACTTTACAAATAATGACTTCTCATTTATAAAATAATAATAATAATATAAATATTTTACCTGACTTTGGTTAAAGAATACATCTTCGTAGCTCTCTCAGTTACAAGATAGGCTTTTTCCAGACCGTTCATGCTGTCAGTAGTAAGGATTTATATGTAGGATTTATTTAACAAAGTCATAATTACTTCTTCCTGAGATCTTTGGAACTATATCATCTGAATGCTTACAACATAGAGTGGAAGTCTTAGAGGTTTTGGCTTACGTGTCTCTTTCCACAGTCTCAGCCAGTTGCTTCCAGTGTGATTGCTGAGTAAAACTGTCTAAGATGTAGATGAGTTTAGAACAGCATGGTACAATAATTAATCAATCCTTTGTTTGCCTAAACCAAAGCAGCTGCATTTTCTACCTGATTCTGTATAATCACAGCCCTCCTTCCCAGGTGGCATTAGGTTACAAGCATACGTAGATCAGCTAGGTTTTTAAAGTATATTTGGAAATGGAAAGGAAATTTATATTAAAAAAAAGTATACAAATAAGTTAAATAGTTCCATATTAAATGTTAAGTAAAATGAAATATGATGATGTGTACTGTGGATGATAATAAAGAAAACACACACGTAATGTAATGTGATGTAAAGATGTCTGCTGAATATATCATTTATAAATGTTATGCTTTTGGTATTTGTCTATTTTTAATTAATCCCTGAGAATAATAATACAGAAAACACACACACACACACATATATATATATATATATATATATATATATATATATATATATATGTAGGGTGAGGGTTTTAGGTAGTTGCGCCACAACAAGAGTAATAGTAGTGTAGTAGTTAAATGCCCTTAGAGGATGTCCAGTGCCTGCTGCTATTAGTGTTGTCTAATTCCTCCTGAATCAGACTAAAATTGTGAGACTTGTGATAGAGAGTGTTTTTTCTAATAGCGCTTGCAGAAGATGTTCCTCAAGATATTTATCAAGAACCAAATGACCAATGGAGAACAAAAACTCAACAAAATATGAAGCAAGGAAACACACATTTTTTAGGACTCAGAGAAAGAAAAGAGTCCTTTCAGAGACCGTACATCCCCCCAAGACTCCGGGTGGAAAACCAGGAAAAGAATTTCCAAGTACAACAGAGATCAACCCCACAAAAAAGAAGAAAAGAAAGTGGGGACGAGGATGCAGAGCAGGTAAACAGAAACAAACTAAGAAGAGAAAACTGGCACGTAAGGCAACAATCAGTATAAATTCTGATGAAAATGACCTAGTAAAAATATTCAACTTGTCAGATAGGATTCTGACTAGGGAAGAAGAAAGTGTGCTTAAAAAAGGCCTCTCCTTCGCTCCCAGTAAAAAACCAAATGCCTTCTCATTATTTGTGGACTGCAATAAATATATAAGAAAACTAACTCTACAACGGTACTTTAAAAAGAAAAACATAGGGGGCGGAGCCAGCAGCATAACTAGCAAGACGTGTAGTGACTGAGCTCTCCTTGCAAAAGCGGTATTTTAGCCTTTTTTAGCTAGATACACCTAGCGAATTTGCTCACAAACCACCTGGGGCAACTAGTGACACTACCCGGAGCAGATC
Organism: Bombina bombina; assembly: GCF_027579735.1. NCBI lineage: Eukaryota > Metazoa > Chordata > Amphibia > Anura > Bombinatoridae > Bombina > Bombina bombina. Next base: position 1,042,543,550 of record NC_069503.1, on the reverse strand, counting down.
CCTGTCCGATTTTTCAGTCAATTTTGGCCGCAAAATTAGACTGCCCAGGAGAACCGGACCACTTCCCAGGAAAGACCGCGGCTGCGGCCTACACCGGCACTCGATACCAGGCCTGAAGAAATAAAAGTGTACCTGGTGGCAACAATACACCTTGTAGACTTACCGGACCTACAATAACCCTAGGAGAGAGGGGAAGCACCGACTGGATTCTACTTTTTTCCACTTTGGCAGAGGTAGTGACCCCCGCAGCATCCCACGTGGCGACCTGTAAGTAGTGAGTTCCTTGCGGCTCCTATAAGAGACACATAGACTGTGACTATTGTATCCAAATCGCTATGTATATTACCCCCCTCTAAGATACAGTTCACAGGCAATTGCTCACACAGACTTTTTCACAGCGGCCTTTTAACACTGTCACGGCCCTATATACCCTGGACACCTCTGAAGTTCGCTGCAGCTCACTTCTCCCTCATGCTTACTTGCAGCCCCTCAGAAGCCCGCACTAACAGAATTCTCAGTACCTACTGACCACAATAAGGGCTCGGCACTACTCACTATCCTTATTATAACTGCTCTTCACTAGTTCCCCCCCCCACCCTTTCCTGCAGGAGTGGGGTACCTGTGGGTCATACCCCCCAACCTTTTACCGACTTCGCTGATAGGAGGCATATCCCCGGGGGGGAGACAGTGGTTGCAGAAGGCTTAACTCTGTTAATTGCTTTTTCCTCATCCTGAAACTGCTTGAAACAAAGGAGGCTCTCACTATAAGCCGCCACTGGGCGAAGTACAACCATATGCCGGTTCTAATCTTAAACTAGTCGATCCACATGGCTAACAACATGCACTAGGGGACAGGGGTCCTTAGGGCCGAGGCATAAAATGGAACATAAAGGAATATGATCTAAGAAACTAAGAGATCTATACCCAATCATATCATTTCATATTGGAGTACTTCTACTGAACCCCCACTTCCTTTATCATGCCACAAGGGTCTAGAAGAAAAACCGCTAATCCCTCAGAGTATAGGAAATCGGTGGTAGACCACTTTAAAGTCAAACCTACTCTGGGAAAACCTGCAACCGATCCTGACACTCCACAGCAATTGCTAGGAAACGGCTGTGATATGGCCGAAGCTGCTAACATTGAGAGCAGTATCCCTGACTCTGTAGCCTCAGATATTGTCACTACCCTTACTCAGAGGATGAATTCTCTCCAAGATTCCCTTACAAAAGCTATTAAGAGCTCCACGGCAGACCTCAGGCGAGATATTGGCGTTATTAGTGAACGCATTGATGTCCTGGAAAAAAAACAAGAGGACTTAACAGTTGAACAGGGAAACTTGGCTAACCACTCTCAAGTTCTAGTGGACATGCTAGACACAGTTGAAGCCAAGATGGCGGATATGGAAGACCGCTCCCGCAGGAACAACTTAAGATTTAGAGGTGTACCTGAAGAGATTACCCCAACTGATCTTGGCAAATACCTTCTTGAACTGTGTGAAATACTCCACCCTCCAGGTTTCCCCAACGAGACCCTGATAGACAGAGCGCACAGACTCCCCAGGGGGAGGAATGTCTCAGCAGAGAAACCAAGGGATGTGATTGCCAGATTCCACTACTTCACATACAAAGAACAAATTCTTAGAGCCATGTTTCTTCGCCCCACTCTACCAGCCAAATTTGCCTCTATACAAATATTTCCAGATCTGTCTCAATTTACGATGCAAAAGAGAGGCACATTCCGTGAAGTGACAAAGACATTGAGACAGATGGGAATTAAATATAGGTGGGGATACCCTACTAAACTTCTGATTCAAAAAGATGGAAGATTCTACACAGCGGATACCCCAGACAAAGGCCTCTTCCTTCTCAAGGGATGGACCAAGTTCCCCAACCAATTTGGAGAAAATAGCTCCCTTATCCCTCAGGATATGGAACTCAACACTACCCCCTCCTCTATCCTAAGACCATCTGCATTTGAATGGAGGCCCCTTGCTCAGAGAAGTACCCCTTCTAAAAGACAGAACTTAGCACCTCAGCAACTATCATCAGATAGGGTAGAAGAATCCTCAGGAGATGAAGACTGATAAGTATATCCTTTGCTACTTAATGTTTTTTGTTATATTATTTTGCAGGGGGGGATGTTTTATTTGCTCCCCAGTTATGCAACTGTTATGAAAGGGGGAATGTTAAACTACAGGACTAGAGACATTGGATCCTGATTGAAGATAAGTTTCATGGGCACATACATATTATAAGAGACTTCCTACCTCAGGAACCGTGCTCCTGACTCGGCTTTAACTGTGAAAATATCTGAGTACTACATACCTTTCTTGCAATGCTTAGATTTCCTATTGATGATAATGTAAATGCTAGAATTATTTTTATTGTTTGCAGTGTCTACAGTCCTTATGTGTTACTCTTGATATTGATTGCATGTACTGTCATAAGAGACTTTCTGCCTCAGGACTCATCCTCCTGCTTTGGCATTGACTGTGAAAATGTCAGAGTAATACATACCTTTCTTGCAATGCTCAGGTTTATTCTTTATCTGTGTTTACAGTTTTCATGTGTTACTCTTGATATTGATTACATGTACTGTCATAAGAGACCTTCTGCCTCAGGATTCATCCTCCTGGTCTGGCTTCGACTGTGAAAATGTCAGAGTAATACATACCTTTCTAGCAATGCTTAGGTTTATTTCTTATCATCTCTGTTACTTGTTGCAAATTTCAATGAATCCTATATGGAAGGTATATATGGGGATACGCTGCAAAGATATGGACACGCAATAAGAGACTATCCCATTTTGCCCTATTGCTGATAACGAAAATGCTTGAATTTTTTCTTTCTCTTGCAATGTTTACAGTTATTCTGTGCTACTCTTGACACTGATTATATGCACTGTTTATCATAACTCACCAGCCCTATGTTTATTATATGTTACATTTGTCTAGAGATTTGAGACAGGTAATTCCTAACCAACCTAACAGTCTCTACAAGAGATAAAACATTACTATCTCTGTTCCAAAGTACTTATCATTTCCCAGGACCTTAACTGCCGCACCCTATTCCCTAGACACCCATACTTGCTTTAATAGCTCTCAGCCCATAGTACCCTACAATTATATTCAAACCTAGCATACACCCACTAGGTACTAATAGAGCCACATAAGCCGTTGAACATGCGAATGGGTATGTTAAGATGGATGTGATAGGAAGGATATGTTTCATCACATGACTAGAGCCTGTTAGCCTCAGTCGGAGAGTCTCGCTTGATAAGGCATAACTTATTGAGTCCTAAAGTAAATGCTATAAGACAAGTCCTAAGCATATCTGACAAAAAGGCTTTACTAGATCCCCTCTAGTTCTCTATTGTTTATATGAGTTAATTATTAATTAAGATATATTAGTTTTGCACCTGTGAGTATAGATTAGCCTAAACATCAATAGATAAGCCACATAAGAGATACGAGATCAGAACAGAAACACCTGACCTTGGCAATTAAGATACCATTATGCACTTAAATGTAGTTTCGCAGGTTTTGGTTATACAGAGTGAAGCTACTATGACCCATACCAGATGTTAGATCAGAACAGAAACACCTAACCTAGGCAACAAAGATACCATTATGTGCTAAAATATAGTTGGTAGGTTCTAATTACACAGACTGAAGCTATTATGATTACTGTGATCCTTCACCAATTTCTCTCGCATTTATGATTGAAAGATATTGTTTTGATCAGATAAAGTTTTTACATGACCTTCAGGACAGCACACTGAACCATTAATATCTCATTTTTCTCTCCTTGACACCTGCACTTTTAATCATTTACGGTTAAACCCTATACAGGAACACCTTTTTCTTCTTTCCTCATGACCTATAGAATGATACTAATTTATACAGTTACACCTCGATAAATATACATAGAATTGACCCTGCTTATCAGGGAAGCGATGCACATTACTGTTTCTCTTTCCCCCTCCCCCCCCCCCCCCCCCTGCTTACAGACTTTGCCTCGGCCCGAACCCCATCTCCTCTCTCCTCTCCCCGATTTTCATTTTTTCTTTCTCTTTTTTCTTACTCTTTTGGACATTGGTTAATGCAGTCGTAGGACTGTATCTCTCCACCCCCCCCCAAGGGTAACACCATAGCTTACCGAAAGTAAGCACAAGAACACAGATTCAATCGCACTCACTAAGTGACCTACTTTTCATATTTTCATAACTTATAAACAGACGATAACCACCAGCCCACACTCATTACTGCTCTCAGACTACTAACAACGGCTATTTAACTTCCCTTCTTCCTCCTTCCTCACCCTTTAGACCCCCCCCCCCTTTTTTTTTTTTTTTTTTTTTTTTCTTTCGCAATGAACCCTGGTCTTTAAATTTGTCTCCCTCAACACGAAGGGACTTAACTCACCAGAGAAGCGAAGCATGGTACAAACTTACTTAAGGAAGCTCCAGTGTGATGTTTTCCTTCCTTCAGGAGACGCATTGGTCTTCAACTAATACTCCAATATTGAAATCTAGACACTTTCCGGTGGTCCTTAATTCGACCTACCATGAAAAAACCAGAGGTGTCTCAATTTGCATCAGTGCAAGAGTTGCATTTCAACCACAACATATAGAAATGGATCCAGAGGGGAGGTTTCTTTTGGTGGTTTGCAAACTGAATTCACACCTCTTCACTCTAGTAAACTTGTATGCCCCTAACCAAGGTCAGATAACCTTCCTCCGCACAATGCTGCATCTTATCGATGGCCTGAAGCAAGGCACATTAATTCTAGGAGGAGATTTTAATCTAGTCTGGGACCCCCATACGGACAAAAAACTCCCGAAAGATAGAGTTTTAGACAACTACTCTAGGTCTACAGCTCCTAAATTTCAAAACCTGATATACCAGTCTGAGCTCTATGATGTGTGGAGGGCATGTCACCCTGACTCACGAGATTACACGTATTTTTCTCCCCCTCACCGATCATACTCGAGATTGGACTACTTCTTTGTCGACTCCTGGTCTATGAACAACATCACAAACTCTAGCATATGCAGCTGTCCATGGTCAGATCATGACGCTGTTACAATGTCTATTGACATTGAGAGATCCGCACTGGCTAGACCGTCATGGAGGCTCCCGAGGTTTCTCTGGGAGGACATCTCTTTTGTCACAGAATTGGTCGACAAGGTCGAGGAATTTTTAGACACTAACAGACCCAATCAGACTTCGCACCAAATCAGGTGGGCAGCATTAAAGGCGTACATCAGGGGATTCTGTATTGCAAAGGCATCGAATATAAAAAAAAAATGGGGGGCCCCGCTAGGCAAGCTCACTTGCGACCTACGGGCGAAAGAAAGGCAAAACAAACTAATGCCTACAGCTAGCCTATCCACTGAGATTTTGAATTTGAAATCACAGATTAAAAACCTGGAAGTGGAAAAATTTAAGCGAGCCCTTTTGAGATTCAAAATGATTATGTACTCAAAAAGCAACAAAGCAGGCTCGATGCTTGCAAATAAACTGAAGCAGAAACTAGCTAGCTCCCGAATACCATACCTCGTCCTGGAAGGTCAAAAAGTACATGCTCCTGAAGACATAGGAAAGGCTTTTGCCGACTTTTATGAACGCCTGTACAACATCAACTCTCATGAGACACCCGGAGTGATGTCTCCTCCGGATATCTCCTCCTTCTTACAGAGACTAGGCCTACCCAAACTCTCAGAGGAAGACAAGGTTAAGCTAACTGAACCTATTACTGAAATGGAACTCGGAATAGCAATTAAACAGTTGAAGACTGATAAAGCCCCCGGGCCCGGATGGGTTTTCCGGGGCAATTGTACAAAAAATTACAAACGCAACTCAAACCTGTACTCTGTCAAGCGTACAACGAAATCAGAACTGAAGGACAGATACTACAAGAATATCTTGAAGCAACTATAGTTGCGATCCCAAAGCCGGGTAAAGACCCGACCCTTTGTGGCAATTTCCGTCCCATTTCACTTATTAATGTAGACACAAAATTATATTCTAAAATTCTCGCGGAAAGGCTGTCTCCCCTGCTGCCGGGATTAATCAACACAGACCAGGTCGGATTCGTGAACGGCCGGCAGGGCCCGGACAATACGAGACGACTGATTTCCGTCTTTTCCGAGGCGAAGAGACGAGCTGTCCCCCTTCTGGCCCTGTCACTAGACGCTGAAAAAGCGTTTGACAGGGTCAGATGGGAGTATATGTGGAGAGTCTTGGACACGTTTGACTTCCCACCCGAAGCCATAACCATGATCAAAGTCTTGTACTCTAATCCAAGTGCCAGAGTAAGAGGGTTGGGCTTCTGCTCTCCTCCCTTCAATATTTCCAATGGTACCAGGCAAGGCTGTCCACTATCCCCCTTGCTATTTGCCCTGGTCATGGAACCATTGGCAGAACTGATTCGGATGTCGCCTGTCATTGAGGGATTACCAGTAAGCACTAGTCAGGAAAAGATTGCTCTGTATGCGGACGACGTTACTCTCTTTCTCACAAACCCCCAAAGTTCAGTCCCGGCAGTTTTCACTGCCCTAGAACAGTTTAGCCTTCTGAGCTATTACAAAATAAACGTCTCAAAAACAGAGGCATACAGTATTAACTTGCCCGAAGACCAACTCCTGAGCCTACGTGAAACGTATGACTTTCACTGGTCTACAACGTCCCTCAAACATCTAGGTGTTCACTTAAGTGCAGACTTAGATGTCATCCTCTCTTTAAACTTTGACGCCCTCATCATTGAGTTACGATCCTTAACACACAGATGGGATTTCAGAGAAATCTCTTGGATGGGCCGCATCGCCACGGTGAAAATGTCACTGCTTCCTAAAGCGCTGTACCTATTCCGATGTCTCCCATTGAACATCCCGCATGGCACATTACAACAAATTCACCGAATTTTCTCTAAGTATGTATGGGGGAAAAAGATGCCTAGGATTGGCTACAAAACCATGCAGAGAGAGTTCTCCAAAGGTGGAGTAGCTTTTCCAAATATATTCCTTTACTATGAAGCCGCTAGACTATCACAGATCACGGCTTGGGGCCCGACTAGAGAGGAACCGAAATGGTTCAAAATAGAGGAACTACACCTACCTGAAGGCCTAGACTTACCAAGTATTCTCTGGGTTCATGAACACAAGCAGCTGGTAGATAGAGTTCCTAACCCCATAGTACAACAAAATATCAAAATGTGGCATGTACTTAGACATCATAAGGAGATTGCCCCACATCCCTCACCGATTCACCAGATAAGGGGTCTTCTCTGGGACCTACCGAATATCCATCTTGAGTTTTGGATACAACACAACATAGACATGGTGGAACATCTGTTTTCAAACGGTAAACTTATGACAGTCCATCAAGTACTCGACTTACTAAGCGGTTCTCCCTTATGGCTCTACTTTGAGTGCTGCAGGGTACTTAGCTTACTTCGCTCCTGGAAATTTGGCACTCAGACTCTCAGACCCCATTCTAAATGGGAAGAAAGATGGCTGCTTGAGATGGGGACGTGGAAACCCCTCACATTCCACTACAAAGCCATGCTACAAGATCACTCAGAAGGCCTCCCAAGCCAAATCAAAATGTGGTGCAAGGAGTTGGCTTTAATCATATCAGATATAGAGCTGAAAGCAGCGATTGAATTGACAAAAAAAAACGATCCATTGTATAACGATCTTCGAAAGTTATATGAAACTAATGCTACAATGGTACAGAGTGCCCACCAAACTGTCGAGAATGTTTCCTAATGTATCTCCCGATTGCTGGAGATCGTGTGGAAGGGTAGGCTCCAATTCCCATATATGGTGGTCATGTCCTAAAATAAAGGACCTATGGAAAGATGTTGAGACACTCTTGCATTCTATGAATCTGACTATACAGCTAACGCCAAGGGTGGCACTCTTCCACATCATGGATAATACTCTCCCCAAATGTAGCAAAGCAACTGGTGATCTATGTGATGGCGGCCACCAAACTTTGCATTGCTAGAGCCTGGAAACAGGTTACCCTCACCCACGATTTCGGAAGTCTGTGAGGTAATACAATACTTAGCCAACATGGAAAAAATTTGCATATAGCTCGTTAGAGCGAATGGAAGTTTACTGGGCAATTTGGGGTGACTGGATTCAGATCCAGTAGACCCATACGGACTCCCGTACCGCTTTTCCTCTCCCTGGGCAGTTGGGACAGGAGATACCGCGCACAAGTAGTTTTACCCTCTTTTTTTTTTTTTTTTTTTTTTTCTTTCCCCTCTCCCCTTTCTCCCCCACTCACTCTCTTCATGTCTCCATCTCCACTACCGCATTCTTTACCCTAACCCCTTCCCCTCTCCTCACCTCTTCTCACCTGAACTTCCCCTCCCCCTCCCATGTGATGACTCCCTACCTACTAACCCTATAACCTACCCCTCACTCCCAATGCCACTGAATGATCATGTTAAAATACAGACCGACAAAGTAATTGAGAAACGTGGTTACAACTGTCACTTCAACCCTATCACTACGACTCTGGAGTTATACTCCGCTATCCGTGACTTCTAGGTACATTGTAGACTCCCCGCATTGACTGAATAGAAGCACAAATATTGCTTACAATATATATAGATGTATATAACTCTGCAATACGCCTAATTGTTATATGTTAATGCTATGTAATTGTTTTGATGTACTTGTGGAAAGTAATTTCTTTCTTTGGTTATCTAACTGTATGTACCTTTTGTTCTTAATAAAGAAAAAATTTAAAACTTAAAAAAAAAAAAAAAAAAAAAGAAAAACATAGACCAAAAAGACACCAGTGAACCAATGACAGATGTAAACCCACTGAATGAAATTGTACTCACACAAAGCGATATTCCAACGTTGAATCTACTGGAATCACTAGACACAGAGACAATAGCACAACTAGAAACAAACAGAATTGTGAAACACAGCGGGTTCAAACCGAGATCAATATTTTATCCCACTCAGGCCAAGGGGCAATATATCTCACTATTTGAAGACCTAGTACTTAATGATTTAGAGTCAATGTGTAATTCATTCAAATTGGACAACAAAAATCTGACAAACAAGGAAGAAAAAATCCTACAGAACCTGAGTAAAAATGAAACACTAGTATTCAGAGAGGCTGATAAAGGCGGTTCTATAGTAATACAAAACAAAGGTGACTATATAAGCGAAGCCAACAGAATACTATCAGATACAGAGACCTATGAAGTACTACCAAAAGACCCCACTAGCCAATTCACAGATGAATATGCCCAATTACTAAGAAATGCAAAGAAAGAAAAAATCTTGGACGATGATGAATATAAATTCTTATCGACAGACATGATAAAAACCGCAGTATTTACCACTTACCAAAAGTGCACAAGGACACTAAAAATCCTCCAGGACGTCCAATCATTTCAGGTATAAACAGTTTAACCAGCAATTTATCAGAATATGTGGATCATTTCCTACAACCCGTGGTACCAACAATTAAGTCATACCTAAGGGACACTCCACACCTACTCACAATATTAAAAGACTTACGCTGGGACAACAATTATTCATTAGCAACACTGGATGTAACAGCACTGTATACATCAATACCACACAGTAAAGGTATAAATGCAGTGAACCAAATTCTTACATCAGATACCAATATCAAAAAAGAACAAATTTCCTTCATTGGGGAAGCAATCAACTTCATTCTCACCAAAAACTATTTCACATTTGAAAATAAAACCTTCCTCCAGAAATTTGGCACAGCAATGGGCACCAAGTTTGCGCCTAGCTTTGCCAACATGTATATGGGAGCTTTTGAGGACCAACACGTATGGAAAAACAATACATTTTTGGAAAATATAATCACATGGAAAAGGTTCATTGATGATATTATAATCATCTGGAACGGAGATGAAAAGCATTTTGAAGAATTTGTCAACTACATCAATAATAATAATTGGAATCTGAAATTCACTAATACATGGAGTAAGAAGGAAATAAACTTTCTGGATATCACTATATTCATTGAAAATGAACAGATAGAAACAAAAATCTACACAAAAGAAACCGACACAAATGGCTACCTGCACGCCACAAGCACCATCACAATAAATGGATCAGTAATATTCCATTCGGCCAGTTCCAACGAATAAAAAGAAACTGCTCTAGAAATCAGGATTTTGAAGAAACAGCAGGTGTGCTTAAACAAAAATTCTACAACAAAAAATATAATAGGAAAACAGTAGATCAAGCATATGAGAGAGTAAGTAAAATAGATAGAGATAATCTACTTAACCCGAAAAAAACGGAAAAAACAGAAAATGAAAATAAAAACAAAAACAAAAATAATACAGATATGGATTACACTATCTGTCCTAGATTTATCACCACATACAACAGTGGAGCCAAAAACATTGAAAAAATATTGAATAAACACTGGCACTTACTTATGAAGGACCCTCTCCTAAAGGAATCATTACCGGAGAGAACCGAAAATTACATATAAGAAAAACACGAACCTTAAAAACATACTAGCTCCCACTAAACTAAAGTCCAAAAAAGCATCAACTAAGGGAAATTGGCTAGAAACTAAAACTAGAGGTTTTTACAAATGCAATCGGAAGAATTGTGTGTGTTGCGAACACATTAGTAAAAACAAGAAGAAAACAAATGGATCACGGATATTGATGAAAAAAACAAATTTGAAATAAGGAGTTTGATGAACTGCAAATCCACATTTGTTGTCTACCAATTAACCTGTAGCTGTAATAAAATATATATAGGTAGAACGAAAAGAACACTGAAGACTAGATTTTTAGAACACACGAAAAACATCACCAGTGACAAACCAGAATATGGCATTGGTACTCACTTCGAGGAATTCCACGAAAAAAGTGTGGATGGGCTAAAGGTTAAAGCCATTGAACACATCCCATACAGAGTAGGAGAAAATAGGTTACTCCAGTTAAGAAAGAGAGAAACATACTGGATTCACAAATTAAAAACCAGGAAACCATATGGCCTAAACACTGATATAGATCTAGCAGCCTTCCTTTAAAACAATAAACAATAATAAATATAAAAACTACCGAGGATTTTAACACAATCTTTATTTATATTTATATTTTTATTCCCTATTGATTAAATATGTATAAACATATATATACATATCCCTTCATTTTTTCTGCTAATAATATTTTAGCTTACCTATATATATATTTTTCCTTCAATTTTCATACTACACATGTTTTAATATTTATATATAATGAAAAATTTTTATATAAAAAACAGTATTATTCCAAATATCCCCATTTTCAAAACTACTGATTGTCCACTGTTTGCATTTTAATCTATTTTATATTCCCATCTCTTTTTTCTTTAGTTTTTTGACATCCGATATCCTAATTACCGCGTATATACACAAAATATACCGAAAATATACATCGGATCAATTAGACCAATACACACCCACCCCTTTTTTTGTACTTAATAGCTTGAGGCTATATAAGAGTACCCAGGATGCGACTAGATTCACTAGCCTCTGATGAAGTGAGCTGATACGCTCACGAAAACGCGTAAGGCACGTGACGCATCGTTCGTGACGTCACTTCCGGAATTCCGAATTACTAACAGAGGACCGAGCTGCACCGGGCAGCGTTGGTGGTCTCAACTACTTTTTCCTGACATCCTTTTTCAGAAATTCTTGGAACCCCACATTGGGCAACACTCCCTCAGCTTTATTATTTTTAAAGTAAGTTATTTCTGGCCACTTGTCGGCACCTTACTCGCTCCGTGGCTACCCTTTTACCACATTATTATTATTATTAGCGTTTTATGTATTTTACCCATTTTACCCTTTTTCCATACACTTCCCCTTTTTTTACATATGTTTTTTAAAACAAGCCACACATATATATGTATTTTTAATAGTATATCAATAAATTTATAATTGTTATTATTCTTTTCACGCATATATTTATATATATTTAAAATGTTTATGTTTTTTGTGTATCAGCTTATAATAAACAGGAACTTCCTTCCTCTTTACCCTCTGTCCACAAATACAGTTGGTAAGAAATTAGAGGTTCCCACAAGCAGTCTCCCGGTTGTTATTAGGAGATTCAATATACACATTGATATCCCTTTGGGGCACATATTTGTTTTGTGTCCCTATCCCTGGATTTTGGTGTTTATACACACCATCCATTTCCATTCCGTCGTTGATTACTGGTCCCTCGTGATCTAATAGGTGAGCATTTATTATTGTCTTTAATCACCTTTCCATTACCCGCATTCATTGGGAAAATTTCCCATTTTTGTTTTCCTCTCTCCCATTTCTTGCCTGTGAGGAACATCTTCTGCAAGCGCTATTAGAAAAAACACTCTCTATCACATATATCATATATATATATACATACAGTATATCACAGGTTTACTAGTCCAGGCGTTAAAAACTATTAACCAAGAGGAAAAATGTTACTAGTCCACTCAATGTTAAAGATAGGAAAAAGTCAAATTTCTAAGTTGTCCGCTGCAATTTTAAGTCGCCTGGGACTAATGGACCACTGTAAATTTCAAGCCCTAAATATATACAGTATATATATAGTAATATATATATATATATATATATATATAGTATATATATTACTTTTTTATTACAAACAAAATATTAAGTGCCAGTGCTGCTGTTAAAAAAGGCTCCTACATAAGGTGATACATTGATAGTATATTATAGAGTATAGACAGTAGATAGAGAAATATAGAGGGAGTGAGAGATAGATAGATCGATAGATAGATTATAATCAACTATACAGCAAACAATGGACAGTTCCCCAGAAAAGTGGCATACTACTGTAAATTAAAAAAACATAACATTTGAAAAATACAAACTCAGAAATAGAAATTAGAAATACAGCCAAACATCGGTCAGAGTAGGAGATGGAAATATATTTAATCCAGAGCTTAGTGTGGTGAACTTTTACAAGCATAAATCTAGCACCGAAAATAGCCAAAGTCCGTGGTCAGGGCTAATGGTCGTTATAGGTATATTACATAAAGTGTGGTTTCGCAAGCGTTACTAAAACACTGGCCCACAATCAAAGCTCAAAGATTACTGCAAATAGAAGAACATTAATAGGGCCAATCATGTGTTGGTAACGGGGGATCACTCAGGGAATCATAAGGTGTGCTACAATGTATAGCTAATGGAGAATAGCGACTAAGTAGGTTCTGTAGCAAAACACTATAAACAGCTGTTGTATCATCGTGCAGTATCACCTAAGGATATCAGCAACGGAGGTCGTAACTTGGATGAGTATAGACAAATTGTCTAGTGTTTCCACCCCTAGTAGTAATAGTTTTGGAGTGGGCTATATTAAATATTACATGAGTGGGTACACCAATGTCAATTAGCGATAGAGTAATAGGTATATAGAAATTGACAGGAATAGTGGATACGGGTTTGAGCTTCTAAATAGTACAGACAGGCACAATTTATTTAAGTATCAAATTCGGCACAACCCGAGTTGAGTAAAATATTATATATATGTAACTTGGTAACTATTGAATCCCTGCTAGTAGAAATTGGTGCAGTTGATTAGCACTTAAAATTAGTGAGAAATCCTGAGTTCAGGTTATTAGGCGAAAGTTTCTATATCTTAGCCCAAAGTTTGCTCTGTGCTTGCAGAGTCAAAAATGTAATAAAAAATGTAAAGCAATATCCCAAATACCTATTGGCATTAGCGAGGTGGTAGGGTGGTTACAAAAGAGTCAAGATTTAATGCGCGTATTGCGCTAGCGTCTCTAAGACACTGCCCGCTATAATATATAATAAATCGCACTAAGTTAAAAAAGTCATAAAAGCTGCATATGAATAAATTGCACACTTAAAACGAGAATCCCCTGATCCCCTCTCCCCCTGACATGTTTCGATTTTACAGCTTTGTCAAAGGCGGAGCACCGCCTTCTTGTTCGCTATTTATAGGGTTATTTGGAGGCAAGCATCACTGAATGCTACCCATCTTACTGGTGGTTAGAAAAGGGGTGTGAAACTTGAGCCATAATCTCATTGGTTGTCACATGTTGAATAGAGATATTCCACATCCTCCGGTGTGCAAGAGTGACTACTATGTATCAATATCAGGGGTTGTTACATTCCTAAATTAGATACAACAAAATAATAAACCACTGTAGGTAAATTGGATAATGCGGGGCAACTATTAGGATGTATGGGGTAAACTCCGTGTGTGTGTGGGAAGTTGATGTGAATCCGTATCTGTGCAAAGCAATGGATCATCTGATCTAAATAAAACTTATAAGTTGTGTGAAAGAAGTTAAGTCAGGCGTATCAATGTCTACCTCAATATAATATAAAAATAAATATAAAAATGAAATTCTATTACTATATAGGATGTGGATGAGCATATGTGAAGATATTTATCCATTATCCCTACCCTTGGTTACTCTGTGGTCAAGAAGTATTCCTTTGATTTATGAGAGTCACCAGGCAACCAGTCACATTACTGAACGGACCATATACAATTTTTACTGGTGATCTCATCTATGATTAGCTGCATATGTCTGTCTTGTGTTACTAAAGAGTACTATATTTTTTTTTAAACCGTACTTTAATAAAAGGTTATTTTTATCCACCTTCTTTTTACTTTCACACACTCCATTTATGAAGATTTCCCTTAATTGATGATTGTGAGTTGTTGAGTTCTATTCACGTACACTCTTTTTGTAGTGTGAAATTCACACTACTATTTCTGTTCTAGTTTTTTTCAGTGTACAGCACCTTTCCCCTCAGGAATATTAAACCATGATGAGTACTTTGTAATATTACTTAGAGATATACCATATAGGGACCACTCCCAGGTAATGCTGTTATTTTCTCTGCTTTCCACAAATAGTTCTAGTACTGTTGGCATAAACAGCTTCACAAATAGAGTACACCTCATCAATAATTTGTAAAGATATTGAAATATAACAATGGCAGACACATTTGAACAAGATCGTTCAGCTAGACACACACAAAGAGCTGTAGATTTAGATGATATGTTTAAACTGAGCTCCACAGAAAATCCCACATCTAAGCCTTCCTTGGAAGTATTACTTTAAAGAAGTTAATAAAAATATGTACAAGCAGGATAAAGTGTGGTGGGACTAAAAGTTATTTGACAAATATAAAGAACAAAATGTAATATCCAGAGGTCTCAGGATCCAATTATTTTCTGCCTTCGAATCTGAAAATCCTTTATTAACAGAAGAGTGGGAAACTGCATTATCTGAGTGCTCTGTCAAATTAATGAATGTCTTAATCAAACATGATAAGGCTAAATATAAACATCATACAACCAGAAATAACTAGATAAATATACCAAAGAACTTAAAGATATAAAACAGGGCAAACTGCTTAGAGATATTAAAGACTACAAAGATAAAAAAAGTCTATAAATGGAGGAGAAACTTCTATAAAAATGATCAAACTAGGCCCTCACAGGTAACCTTGGTTCAAAGTGATGTGTCTGATACGGACGGTGTAGATTTTGATAATAATGAATCAAATACAGATGCACCATGTACCTATAGCACCTTTAATACCTCTTTCCAACTTCCATCTAGAAATTAAAGGAAATCTTTTTTAGAGGAAGGTACACCAGGAGAGGCAGAACCACCAGGAGAGGTAAAAAAGTCCAACAAAAGAATGACCAGACACCGAAACCACACAAGGGCATCTCAACAGAGAGGGATAGCACAGAGTTCGTTTTTGCAATTCAGAATAAATCTTTAAAAATCATAAACCTTTCATCACACACATATTCACGCAAACATGTATCTGTCCTTAGCAAAGGCCTATCCTATTAATACATTTGAAGTTATTACATACAACTCTATATCCATAAATTAGTCCTAAAAAAATTATTTGCTAATAAGAAAGACCAAGAACGGACGGAAGAAGAACTTAAAACCTTGAAAAACATGGAAAGTCTACTAAATGATAATGAGATTACATCAAACACAGATTGGAGGAAAAATGTGAAAGTGAAATCTACTTTTGTACCCAAATTTAACACCTCATCATAATTGAAGGTTTTTAATGAAGTAGTGTGCCACAAAATCTCTAAATTGAAGGTCATCCCTACTACACAAAATCTCACATCATTGAAAAACCAGTTTTGAGAGAAATTGAGGAGTAGGAGAACACCATAATAAGAAAGGCGGATAGAGGAGGAAACATTGTTATCTGGCCCGCTACTATGTATATAAAAGAAGTGGACAAACAACTAAAAAATAGACAATGTTACCAAAAAACGTTCAAAATTCCAAGTGAACAATACCTAAATAGATACAACTCCATACTCAAAGAAACTGTCAGCCAGGGAATCATTAAATCAGATGAACTCAAGTATTTAACTATAAAAGATCCCAAAACTGGTACTTTCTACCTCATTCCCAAGATTCACAAAAATATTGATACACTGCTGGGAAGGCCAATTGTATCAAGTATTGACTGTCTATCTGAACGTGCCAGCCAATATGTAGACCTATGCCTCAGAGAATACGTTGTCACACTACCTTCATTTCTGAAAGATACAATGGAAGTACTTCACAGATTAGAAAATATTACTGTAAATGAGAAGTCCCTATATACTTCCATTGAACACAACCTGGGACTGAAGGCTGTCCAATTCTTCTTGGAAGAAGGTTCACAAGAAAATTCAGCCCATGACAATTTTATTCTCCAATTATTAGAATGCATTCTCACGCATAACTTTTTCACGTTTGCTAACCAGTTCTATCTTCAAACGCAGGGCACAGCGATGGGCACAGCATGTGCCCCGACCTATGCAATCCTTTTCCTCGGATGGTGAGAAAGAAAGGTGATTTTTTATCTGACACAAACACAAGAGAAACAGACCAAATACCAATGTGGATAAGATACATTGATGACATCCTCTTCCTATGGGAGGGTACCAAGGAAGATTTGGAAATATTCTTAAGGAAATTAAACGATAACAACCTTAACATTAAGCTAACGTATACCTGCAGCCAAACACAAACCAAATTTATCGACATAAAAATACTAAAAGATCAGGAAGGTAAAATATCTACAGATCTGTACAGAAAAGAGATGGCTACCAACAGTCTCTTACACCACAATAGTTAGTGCTCGTGCTCCGGGAACAATCAAATCCATACCAGTAGGGGAATTCTTAAGAATTAGAAGAAATTGTAGCAATCAAGCATTCTTTCCTCAACAAACCAAAGAAATGGAAAACAGACTCCTGAAAAGAGGATACAGCAGAAGGAGCATTAAGAAAGCTAAATCCAGAGCCATGAATACAGACATACAACAGCTGCTTAGAAAAAAGGAGAAAAAAAATGATATTCAAACAAGGCGAATTCTAACATACAGCGCTCAGATATATCAGATAACTCAAATTCTCAACAAACATTGGAATATTCTTCAATATGATCCTGATCTTAAATCTACAGTACAGGTTGGCTATCGACAAACCAGAAATATCAAAGATAAAGTATCCAGCAGTCATTTCTATCTTCAAAAAACCCAAACTGTGTACAGTCCTGGTTCCTTCCCGTGTGGAACCTGCTCAATGTGCCATCATATAAAGAAGACCAATACGATTTCTAATCGATTCAAAAAACATCACAAACCTCAAAGTTATATGAGTTGCTCCACTGAAGGAGTAATATATATGCTTACTTGTAAATGCCCCAAAATATACGTAGAAATGACGAGTAGAAAACTACGAACTAGACTACAAGATATCATAAACATAAAAAATGCAGCCAAGGATAAAGAGGATGATAAAAACATAACCTCTGTGGCGTTACACTTTCTACTACATCATCAATCCAATCCCACCAGTCTCAAATGCATGGGAATAAAGAAGATCAGCCTAGGTATCAGGGGAGGCAATTTGGAAAAGGCCCCACTAAAAGCAGAATGCAAGTGGATTTATCTGCTTGACTCTGTATACCCAAGAGGACTGAATGAACAAAATAATTATTTCTGCTTTTTATAACTCTAAATATTATTCCACATCTCCGACACAAGGTTGTGCAGTAAATACTCGACCTATGGGGTCCTTTATTTTAAATCCTTCTGCCTTATAAGCCCCCTTTTTATATTTGGAATTAGAAATTCTCTTCCTTTATTTGAATTTATCCTTTCACTTATCATTTGTGCTTGTCACTTGTTTTTTCATATACATTCATTTCTCTTGTAAGATGTATCGAGTCCACGGATTCATCCATACTTGTGGGATATTCACCTTCCTAACAGGAAGTGGCAAAGAGAGCATTCACAGCAGAGCTGTCTATATAGCTCCTCCCTTAGCTCCACCCCCAGTCATTCTATTCGCCTGCTTAACTGCTAGGAAGGGTAAAGTGAGTGTGGTGACAAAAATTATTTTATTGCAAACATAACTTTTTTGAGGGACTTTAAGGGGTCATTGTGGCTTATTTAAGGGTTATTAACCCACATGGATAGTTTAGAAACACTCTGGTGTGTTCCTTTTAGGCCCCATAACATCGAGTGAGGTGGGAGGGGCCTATTTTCACGCCTCAGTTGCGCAGTTTCCTTTCCTCAGAGACATCCAGCTGCTTCTCCAGAGGGTCCTGCTGTGTTTGAGGGCTTAAAATACGTTTTTTTCCCCCACAAATCTTTCCTAAAGGGCAGGTAGGTGCCACAGCAAAGCTGTGGCAAGGTGCTAAACGTTTTTTACAGGTTTTTGACGTTTTGTCAATCTGGTTTTTACATTAAGGGGTTAATCATTTATTCGTCTAGCTGTGCAATCTTACTAAGGCTTTATGATGCTACTGTAAACATTTCGTAAAGTTTACTGCTTTTTTACACTGTTTTGCAGAGTTTGTGCATCTTTTTTTCTCTTAAAGGCACAATACCGTTTTTTTCTAATTATTATTTGCTTTGATTAAAGTGTTTTCCAAGCTTGCTTGTTTCATTACTAGCCTGTTTAACATGTCTGACATCAAGGAAAATCCTTGTTCAATGTGTTTAGAAGCCATTGTGGAACCCCCTCTTAGAATGTGTCCCACTTTCACTGATATGTCTATAAATTATAAAGAGCATATTTTAGCACTTAAAAATATAGCAATAGATGATTCTCAGACAGAAGGAAATGAGTGTTTGACATCTAGTTCTCCCCAAGTGTCACAACCAGTAACGCCCGCACAAGTGATGCCAAGTACCTCTAGTGCGTCGAATTCATTTACTTTACAAGACATGGCCACAGTTATGAATGAAACCCTCACAGAGGTTTTCTCTAAACTGCCTGGTTTACAAGGAAAGCATGACAGCTCTGGGTTAAGAACAAATGCTGAGCTGTCTGACGCTTTAGTAGCCATATCCGATATACCCTCACAATGTTCTGAAGTAGGGGTAAGGGATTTGTTATCTGAGGGAGAAATTTCTGATTCAGGAAAGACGATCCCTCAGACAGATTCTGATATGACGGCCTTTAAATTTAAGCTTGAACACCTCCGCTTATTGCTCAGGGAGGTATTAGCTACTCTAGATGATTGTGACCCTATAGTGGTTCCAGAGAAATTGTGTAAAATGGACAAATACTTGGAGGTTCCTGTTTTCACTGATGTTTTTCCAGTCCCTAAGAGGAGTGTGAATATTGTTACTAAGAAGTGGGATAAACCAGGTATTCCGTTTGCTCCCACTCCTGTTTTTAAGAAAATGTTTCCCATATCTGACACCATGCGGGACTTGTGGCAGATGGTTCCTAAGGTGGAGGGAGCTATTTCTACTCTTGCTAAGCGTACAACTATACCTAGACAGACAGTTGTGCTTTCAAAGATCCTATGGATAAAATATTAGAGGGTCTCCTGAAGAAAATTTTTGTTCTTCAAGGTTTTCTTCTCCAACCTATTGCGTACATTGTTCCTGTAACTACTGCAGCTGCTTTCTGGTTCAAGGCTCTAGAAGAGGCTCTTCAGATGGAGACTCCATAAGAGGATATTATTTATAGAATTAAGGCCCTTAAGTTGGCTAATTATTTCATTACAGATGCAGCTTTCCAACTGGCTAAATTAGCGCCAAAGAATTCAGGTTTTGCCATTTTAGCACGCAGGGCGTTATGGCTTAAGTCCTGGTCTGCTGATGTATCATCAAAATCTAAACTATTGAACATCCCTTTCAAAGGGAAGACCCTATTCGGGCCTGAACTGAAAGAGATTATTTCAGACATCACTGGAGGGAAAGGCCATGCCCTCCCTCAGGATAAAACAAATAAAATGAGGACCAAACATAATAATTATCGTTCCTTTCGGAACTTTAAGGGTGGTCCCGCTTCAGCTTCCTCTGCTGCAAAGCAAGAGGGGAATTTTGCCCAATCCAAGTTAGTCTGGAGACCTAACCAGGCTTGGAACAAGGGTAAACAGGCCAAGAAGCCTGCAGCTGCCTCTAAGACAGCATGAAGGGGTAGCCCCCGATCTGGAACCAGATCTAGAAAGGGGGCAGACTCTCTCTCTTCACTCAGGCTTGGGCAAGAGATGTCCACGATTCCTGGGCTTTAGAAATTGTGTCCCAGGGATATCTTCTGGACTTCAAAGACTCCCCCCCAAGGGGGAGATTTCACATTTCTCAATTGTCTGCAAACCAGACAATTACGCTGTGTAGAAGACCTACATACCATGGGAGTGATCCGCCCAGTTCCAAAAGCGGAACAAGGGCTAGGGTTTTATTCAAACCTGTTTGTGGTTCCCAAAAAAGAGGGAACTTTCAGACCATTCTTGGGTCTCAAAATTCTAAACAAATGCTTCAGAGTACCATCATTCAAGATGGAGACTATTCTGACTATTCTACCGTTGATCCAGGAGGGTCAATATATGACTACCGTGGACTTAAAGGATGCGTATCTACACATCCCTATTCACAGAGATCATCATCAATTCCTCAGATTTGCCTTTCTGGACAGGCATTACCAGTTCATGGCCCTTCCCTTCGGGTTGGCCACGGCTCCCAGAATTTTCACAAAGGTGCTAGGGTCCCTTTTGGCAGTTCTAAGACCGCGGGGCATAGCAGTGGCGCCTTATCTATACGACATCTTAATTCAGGCGTCGACTTTCCAGCTAGCCAAGTCTCACACGGACATCGTGTTGGCTTTTCTGAGATCTCACGGGTGGAAGGTGAACATAAAAAAGAGTTCTCTCTTCCCTCTCACAAAAGTTTCCTTCCTAGGGACTCTGATAGACTCGGTAGAAATGAAAATATTTCTGACGGAGGTCAGAAAATCAAAACTCTTAACCACTTGCCGAGCTCTTCATTCCATTCCTCGTCCATCAGTGGCTCAGTGTATGGAGGTAATCGGACTCATGGTAGCGGCAATGGACATAGTTCCTTTTGCCCGTCTACACCTCAGACCACTGCAACTATGCATGATCAAACAGTGGAATGGGGATTATGCAGATTTATCTCCTCAACTGCATCTGGACCAGGAGACCAGAGATTCTCTTCTCTGGTGGTTGTCTGAGGACCACCTGTCTCAGGGAATGTGTTTCCGCAGGCCATAGTGGCTCATAGTAACGACAGATGCCAGCCTGCTAGGCTGGGGTGCAGTCTGGAACTCCCTGAAAGCACAGGGCTTATGGTCTTGGGAGGAAACTCTCCTCCCGATAAACATTCTAGAACTGAGAGCAATATTCAATGCGCTTCAGGCGTGGCCTTATCTAGCTGCGGCCAAATTCATCAGATTTCAGTCGGACAACATCACGGCTGTAGCTCATATCAATCATCAAGGAGGAACACGGAGTTCTCTAGCGATGATGGAGGTAACCAAAATATTCCGATGGGTGGAGGATCACTCTTGCCATCTCTCAGCAATCCATATCCCAGGGGTAGAGAACTGAGAGGCGGATTTCCTAAGTCGTCAGACTTTTCATCCGGGGGAGTGGGAGCTCCATCCAGAGGTATTTGCCCAGCTGACTCAGCTATGGGGACCACCAGAATTGGATCTGATGGCATCCCGGCAGAACGCCAAACTTCCTCATTTTGGGTCTAGATGCTCTAGCAGTGCCCTCATCCTTCAATCTGGCCTATGTATTTCCACCTTTTCCTCTCCTCCCACGTCTGGTTGCCAGAATCAAGCAGGAGAGAGCTTCTGTGATTGTGACAGCACCTAAATGGCCACACAGGACTTGGTATGCAGACCTAGTGAACATGTCATCGGTTCCACCGTGGACTCTGCCAATGAGGCAGGACCTTCTAATCCAAAGTCCTTTCAAGCATCCAAATCTAATTTCTCTGCGTCTGACTGCTTGGAGATTGAACGCCTGATTTTATCAAAGCGTGGTTTCTCTGAGTCGGTCATTGATACCCTGATTCAAGCTAGAAAGCCTGTCACCAGGAAAATCTATCATAAGATTTGGCGCAAATATTTTTATTGGTGTGAATCCAAGGGTTACTCATGGAGTAAGATTAGGATTCCTAGAATATTGTCTTTTCTCCAAGAAGGATTGGAGAAGGGATTATCAGCTAGCTCCTTAAAAGGACAGATTTCTGCATTGTCTATTCTTTTACACAAGCGTCTGGCAGATGTCCCAAACGTTCAAGCGTTTAGTCAGGCTTTAGTCAGAATCAAGCCTGTATTCAAACCTGTTGCTCTGCCATGGAGCCTAAACTTAGTTCTTAAAGTTCTTCAAGGGGTTCCGTTTGAACCTATGCATTCCATAGATATTAAGCTTCTATCTTGGAAAGTTCTGTTTTTAGTAGCTATCTCTTCGGCTCAAAGAGTTTCTGAGTTATCTGCTTTACAGTGTGACTCACCTTATCTTGTTTTCCATGCAGATAAGGTCTTTTTACGTACCAAACCTGGATTCCTTCCTAAGGTTGTTTCTAATAGGAATATCAATCAGGAAATTGTTGTTCCTTCGCTGTGTCCTAATCCTTCTTCAAAGAAGGAACGTCTGTTGCACAATCTTGATGTGGTTCGTGCTTTAAAGTTCTTCTTACAAGCAACCAAAGATTTACGTCATACATCTTCATTGTTTGTTGTCTATTCTGGTAAGCGGAGAGGTCAAAAGGCTACGGCTACCTCTCTTTCTTTTTGGCTGAAAAGCATCATCCGTTTGGCTTTTGAGACTGCTGGCCAGCAGTCTCCTGAAAGAATTACTGCTCATTCTACTAGAGCAGTGGCTTCCACATGGGCTTTTAAAAATGAGGCTTCTGTTGAACAGATTTGTAAGGTGGCGACTTGGTCTTCGCTTCATACTTTTTCCAAATTTTACAAATTCGATACTTTTGCTTCTTCGTGGCTATTTTTGGGAGAAAGGTTCTACAAGCAGTGGTGCCTTCTGTTTAAGGTACCTGTCTTGTCCCTCCCTTCATCCGTGTCCTAAAGATTTTGTATTGGTATCCCACAAGTATTGATGAATCCGTGGACTCAATACATCTTACAAGAGAAAACAGAATTTATGCTTACCTGATAAATTTCTTTCTCTTGTGATGTATCGAGTCCACGGCCCGCCCTGTCTGTTTAAGACAGGTAGTATATTTTTATTTGAAAAACTTCAGTCACCTCTGCACCCTATAGTTTCTCCTTTTTCTTCCTAGCCTTTGGTCGAATGACTGGAGGGGTGGAGCTAGTGGAGGAGCTATATAGACAGCTCTGCTGTGGGTGCTCTCTTTGCCACTTCCTGTTAGGAAGGAGACTATCCCACAAGTATGGATGAATCCGTGGACTCGATACATCACAAGAGAAAGAAATTTATCAGGTAAGCATAAATTCTGTTTTTTTTTCTCTTTCACAGCATCACATTAGCTTAGTTACAAAATTTTTACATATGCTATTCTTTTTTGTTGGCATACCCATATCATCACTTTGATTAGTATCTCCAGCAGATGTATAGGGTTTTTTCACTTCACTATGCTCATCACTCCTATATAGTAATAGAATTTCATTTTTATATTTATTTTCATATTATATTGAGCTAGACCTTGATCCTCCTTGACTTCACTTCCTTCACACAACTTATAAGTTTTATTTAGATCAGACGATCCACTCCTTTGCACAGATACGGATTTACATCAACTTAAAAACACATACACGGATTTACCCATACATCCTAATAGTTAATATTGCCACATATCCAATTTGCCTACAGTGGTTTATTAGTTTGTTGTATCTAATTTAAGAATATAACAACCCTGCCCTGATATTGGTAATAGTAGTCATTCTTGCACACAGGAGGATGTGGAATAGCTCTACAATCATGTTATATATTACTTAAAGGGACACTGTACCCAAAATTTTTCTTTCGTGATTCAGATAGAGCATGCAATTTTAAGCAACTTTCTAATTTACTCCTATTATCAAATTTTCTTAATTCTCTTGGTATCTTTATTTGAAATGCACAAATGTAAGTTTAGATGCCGGCCCATTTTTGGTGAACAACCTGGGTTGTCCTTGCTGATTGGTGGATAAATTCATCCACCAATAAAAAAGTACTGTCCAGAGTACTGAAACCGAAAAAAGCTTAGATTCCTTCTTTTTCAAATAAAGATAGCAAGTGAAGGAAGAAAAATTGATAATAGGAGCAAATTAAAAAGTTGCTTAAAATTGCATGCTCTTTCTGAATTACAAAAGAAAAAATTTGGGTTCAGTGTCCCTTTAAGAATCGTTGCTTTAGCCAAAAGGGAACGGCTCGAAAGGGAACTGCAATCGGCTAAAGCAATGATTTTTAAGTAATATGTAACATGATTGTAGACAAATGTTCTGATATACTCTTTAATATATTGTGTAAATTAGGAATTATAGGTTTTCTAGACTAACTTTGTAGATTTATTTTAGACCGTATATTAACTTTTTTCAAACGTGTGTAAACCTGTTCTCCTCCAATGAGGTAACAGGTAGCATCACTAATTATGTATTTAAAGACTGCCTGTGTAGCGGAACAGTATGTTTGGTTTGTAAAGCACTTTTAAATGCTCTTGAAAAAGACGTCTGTGTCCGTTGAAACGCGTTGGGAAAAAATAAAATACAGGTTTTTTTACCAGAAAACCTGTGAAATCCTTTTTTGCACTAAGAAAGAGCTGGTCATCTGAAATATATGCTCACAATCCTTCTACTCTGAAATAGGAGTACACCTCAGCACCTCCATCTAGCACACCCTCACATATGGCAACCAATGAGATTATGGCTCAGTTTCACACCCCTTTTCTAACCACCAGTAAGATGGTTAGCATTCAGTGATGCTTGCCTCCAAATAGCCTATAAATAGCGGACAAGAAGGCAGCGGCTCCACCTTTGATAAAGCTGAAAAAATAAAAACATGTCAGGGGGAGAGGGAATCAGGGGAATATCATTTTAAGTGTGGAATTCATTCATATTCAGCTTTTTTACTTTATACCTTAGTGCACCTTTTTTTCTCTCATTTATTATATATTATGCGGGCAGTGTCTTAGAGACGCTAGCGCAATACCGCTTTAAATCTTGACTCTTTTGTAACCACCTACCACCTCGCTAATGCCAATAGGTATTAGGATATTGCTTTACATTTTTTATTACATTTTTGACTCTGCAAGCACAGAACAAACTTTGGGCTAAGATATAGCAATGCTTATCTATATTATTATCAGGGTTTATCTTTGCCTAATAACCTGTAACTCAGGATTTCTCACTCAGTTTAAGTGCTATCAACTGCACCAATATCTACTAGCAGTGATTCAATAGTCACCAAGTTACGGTATAATATTTCACTCAACTAGGGCTGTGCCCAATTTTATACATAAATAAACTGTGCCTGTGTACTATTTAGAAGCTCAAACTCATATCCTCTATTCCTGTCAATCACTATATCCCTATTACTCTATCTTTGTTGACATTGGTGTAGCCCACTCATGTAATATTTACTATAGCCCACTCCAATACTATTACTACTTGGGGTGGAAACACTAGACACATCTGTCTATACTCATCCAAGTTGCACCTACGTTGCCTGATATCCCTAGTGATACTGCACACGATACAACAGCTGTTTATAGTGTTTTGCTACAGAAGTACTTAGTCGCTATTCTCTGTTCGCTATACATTGTAGCATACCTTATGAATTACCTGAGTGTTCCACTTCCACGTTACTAGCACATGATTGGCACTATTAATGTTCTCCTTTTTGCAGTCATCTTTGAGCTTTGATTGTGGGCAGTGTTTTAGTAACGCTTGCACATCCACACTTTATGTAATATACCTATAACCACCATTAGCCCTAACCACTCGCCAGTGCTTGAACTTATTTTGTAGTACTTATCCACCAGCACTGACAGTCATCTCTCCACTCTTTCTATTCCGGGGTAGTTGTGATAATAAATATTGTTTTGCTAATCTTAGTGCCTTTATATATGAGCCTCCTTAGATATTTATCCATTATCCCTACCCTTGGTTACTCTGTGGTCAAGAAGTATTGCTTTGATTTATGAGAGTCACCAGGCAACCAGTCACATTACTGAATGTACCATATACAATTTTTACTGGTGATCTCATCTATGATTAGCTGGATATGTCTGTCTTGTGGTTTTAAATAGGTACTATATTATTATTGGTTATTTATAGAGCGCCAACAGATTCCGCAGCGCTAGATATCTTTTGGTATGTGAATTAGGTCCTGCATCATCTCCTGCCAAATTCACTGCTTTCTATGGCAATTGTATTCTGTCATGGGAACCGATTTATCATGTGTCGGACAGACATGATCCGCTGTAGCCGATCATGTCTGCTCAACATCGATAAATGCCAACAACATATACGATATACGGTCGGCATTTATCATTGCACAAGCATTTCCCTGCATTTTTGCGGCAAATCGGCCGCTAGCAGGGGGTGTCAATCAACTAGATCATATCTGATCGGGCTGATTGCTGTCCGCCTCCTCTGAGGTGGCGGACGAGTTAAGGAGCAGCGATCCTTAAGAAATTGGGTCCTGCATCATCTCCTGCCAAATTCCCTGCTTTCTGTGGAAATTGTATTCTGTCTGTAAGTCTCTCTTTTGGTATGTGAATTGGGTCCTGCATCATCTCAATCATATCAATACTTGTGATAATTCCTAAATTTATAAGTTCACTAATGGTATAACCTTAGCCTCCTCCAAATTATATTGTCTGTTTATTTTAACGTATCTCACCCTGAATAAAATTTTCCCAATTGGCCTTTTGACTGTCTTTGATCACGTCATTAACTAATTTATTGGAATCAGCTGAATTCGCTGTCCTATAAATTTAACACTTCTATGGGGTAGCATTGTAGGTTTAGATAGCAGTATTGTAACAGCATATGTTCCCATCTCTTAAGTGAGTATTTATAAGTGAGGCATTAACAATTGGGCAAAAGAATTATACAAGAATTAAAACAAGGATTGGGCAAAGGACAGGGCAAGTTCTGTTGTAATACTGTGTTTTATCCACTGATTCCCTCTTTTTTAAAAATGCTCAATATATTCATTTTTTTTTTTTGCTACCTTTTGTCTATATAACAAACTATTTTATTCAATTACTCCTTCCACCTCACCTCCTGCACTGTTCATTAGCCCATCTCTCTTAACCTCACCTTATTTTTGTATTCATGAACTTCACACATTCCTAAAGACTCTCTCTCCCCCTTGCACTCATCCCAAAAACATTACTGCAAATCTGCATCTCATCTAATGAGACGCTCGCTCTTGCTCATACTAGCTGCTGGTGACATCTCCCCTAATGCTGGTCCCCCACAACTTCCTAGCCTTGCACATCCATGTGTGCCTTTAAGTAGATTTAGAAAACAAATCTCTGGTAAACTTTATCTCATTCCTCTTGCATCTTGTATTCAAAAACCACATAATTTGCTTATTCTCTACCCTCTCTATACGTGTTGCAGTCATATACCACCCCTGGCTCCTCAAATCAATTTCTAGATCACTTTGCTGATTGACTACCTTATTTCCTTTCCTCAGACACCCCTGCCCTTATTCTTGGTGTCTTCAACCTTCCTGTTAACAATCCCACTGCCTCCTCTGCAAAACAACTTCTGCAACTCACTTCCTCTTTCGGCCTGTCACAATGGACTGACTCTCCCACTCACAAAGATGGTCACTCCCTTAATCCGATTTTCAGCTATTAATGCAATATCTCAAATTTCACAAACTTCCCTTTTCCTCTTTCTGACCATCATCTCCTCACTTGTAACATCACATCCCTCCCTACAACTCTCCCTCCTTCTACCCCTCACACCAAACTTCACAGAAGTCATTAGATCATCAACAGCTCATTAGCTCTCTCGAACCTCTTCTCTCTTCCATCCCCTCCTTTTCCTACCCTGACCAATCTATCTGCCACTACTTACATCAGTCTTTGACAATCTAGCCCCACCTACCATAGCTTGGAAATCACACACTCATCCTCAGCCCTGGCATACTCCTCTGACACTGTACCTACGCAGATGTTCCTGTACTGCTGAGTGACACTGGAGAAAATCTCGGAACTCAGCTGACTTTCTTCACTACAAGTTCATCTTGAACTCCTACTATTCTGCCATTAATCTTTATAAGCAACATTACTTCCCTACCTCCTCATACAACTTCTCTCTCAGCTCAAAATTTTGCCAGCCACTTCAATAACAAAATCAATCAGAATTGAAACATACTACCAGTCTGCCACCCCCTCAAAAGCTTGCAATCATCCAAAACCCACTTAGCCATAAATTTAGCTCTTTGCTTCCTTGCTAACCGTGTCACTAACTGTCTTTCTCAAATCTCATCCTGGATGTCCTCTCACTACCTTAAGCTAAATCTCTCAAAAACTGAGCTCCTTACTTTCCCCTCTTCTTCCAAAATCTCCACCCCCCATTTCTCTATAACTGTTGATAACTCCATCATTACACCTATCCCGCAATTCCAATGTCTTGGAGTCACACTTGACTCAGGTCTTTCTTTCCCTCCTCACATTCAGTCCTTGGCTAAAGCCTGCCGCTTCCACCTTAAAAATATCTCTAAAATTAGATATTTCCTTACACAAGACACAACTAAGATTTTAATCCACTCTCTCATCATTTCCCACCTCGACAACTGCAACTCCATCCTCTCTGGTCTCCCTAGCTGCCGGTCTCCCTAGCATCCCCTTCCTTCTGCTCACAACTTCCTATTCTCCTCCTCTCTTGTTGCCTCCTCACAATTCCGTTTACAGGACTTCTCCAGACTGGCTCCCATCTTGTGGAACTCTCTGCCTCGCTTCACAAGACTTTCCCCTAGCTTTGTAAGTTTCAAGCACTTCTTAAAGACTACTATTCAGGGATGCATACAACCTATATTAAACTTTCCTAACTCCATTTTGATCCCCTTGAACCCCTTTATCATGTAAGCCTATGAGCCCAGCTGTTTGTAGATCACCTTCATAAGAGCTGACTACAACAGTGCAACTCAGGGCCCTATACCCATTTGATCCCTATAAATGTTATCTTGTATACCGCCTATGTTTATGGCACTGCAGAATCTGTTGGCGCTCTACAAATACCTGATAATAATAATATTAATAATAATATATGAATATGCACATATTAAAACATAAATATATATGTATATAAGCATATATATATATAAATATATTTATAGTCCCCCATTGACTCCTATGTAAAGGAACTTTATGTGCCATTTTTTTTTCAAAACCCTCACATCCTCTCACTTTAACACAGACTCATATACAATATGCATACACTGTGATCTCTTACATGTGCTCAGTTGGAGTTGCTACCTCAGAAAGCGTGCATATAAAAAGTTTTTGCTTTTTTAATTGTATGCTCTATTTTAGTCATGAAAAATTTAATTTTGAATTAAGTCTCCCTTTAAGTAGCGGGTCTAATTCTAAAGAAACCAATGTTGAATAAGTATATTTTTATGCTGCAGTTAAAAATGCTTGACATACAGAATCCTGGAGACAAGGTCTGAGATATAGGGGGGAGCAGCGCAGTTGAGAAAATAGTTATTACTGGTGAAATTCATTTAAGTAGTCTCAACAAGTTAATTGGAAACAAGATTAAATATGTGAACAGTTCAACCAGGGTTTGTACTAGGAAAAAAAAAACGTCATCATAATTTGTAATCTCTGAAAACCAAGGTAAATAGTTTGCTGTTATTTCATTATCAAAACATTATGGTACTTGAGATAATTATTTGAGGAAATTATTTTAGAATCAGTGGAATAATTTTGAGGACAGTGAAGGCAAAACTAATGCTAAGCAATTGAAGGCTATTTAATTTTAAATAGAAATAGTTTTTTCTACAATTCCAGTTATTAAGTCCTGTAAATAATTCCATCAGCAATTATTAACATATTTTATCTGTATAAAGTAATGGGCATCTGTAATAATTCTCTTAATGGAACATTGCTTTATATTCTGAATTTATCAATATCTCTTGAGAAAAGTTAATTTAGAGTTTATTGGGGTCCTTTTTTGTTCTTTACTGTACTTTTCTGAGAATATACACGGTTTAAATGTCAAATCAACACTAAGGCCTAGATTTGGAGTTCGGCGTTAGCCGTGCAAACCAGCGTTAGAGGCTCCTAACGCGGGTTTCTTACGTACTCCGGTATTTAGAGTTCAGTTACCGACACTCAAAAAACACCTAACGCTCAAATTTCTACCGCCACCTCAGACCCAGTAGTAAACATATACCGACAAAAAAAACATCCACGATTCACAAAACAAATATTACACAAAGTACACTTACACTCATACAAACACTACACTATATTTATTTTTAATATTTAATAATTTTTCATCAAAATACAAAGGATTAAAGTTGCGAGATCTCGGGTGTTAGAAAAAAAAAAAAAAATCCATTTTCCCATTGACTTACATTGACACACGGGAAAAGACCCTCATATACCTACATCTAACTAATAACATTATCACAAACATACACTCATTGATGCATACAAACAATATACACCACATGACATACAAAAAATATTTATTTATTACAAAAAGAACACGATTTAGTTACTTTTTCACACAAGCTCATGACGTCATTCACTTTACGAGGAAAACCAGTCTTAGAAAAAAAACAAGCACAAATTTTAGAGCCTCCATTGACTTCTATTGGGAAGACGTGCTCGTGCACGCGAAACCCTCATTTCCCTAACGCACGCAAATAGCGTAGACCGAAAAACTCCAAATACCAGCGCTAGAAAAGACATGATTTCATGCGTTAGACCCAGCTATGATAAATAGATTAAGAAATGACTATTTCCCTATGGTGGATTTATGGATTTTACTGTTTGAATATTCACAACACCATGAAATTGTTTCATACTTTTATATTACATCAACTACAAATCAACATCACTAGTAACAAACTTTTTTTAAAAAAATATTACATTTAAACGGACACAAAAATAATTTAAACTTTTCAGGATTCACAAACAGTACACAATGGGAAACACCTCTCGTTTACCTTTATTATTGCATTTCATTTATTCAACTCGTATGCTTGCAGCAACAGCATATCTACATAGGCTTAACACATGATCACTCATGGATGCACATACATTACTTTTAACATTCACTCATACATGTGCATTCAAATGATGGGGGAAAAACACATTACATTCTCTATAGGAATCACAAAACAGAACATATGGATTTTACTGTACTTTTAACATCATGATTCCATCACCAGAAACCATTAGGAATTACGTACAACAAGAACATCATTACACCAGATTACAGATGTCACTTTATGGGAAGGAACAACAATGCCACACCGCTATATAGTAGTCAGCATATGTGGGACACAATCACAATATATACGTAGATGTACATAACACGCATCACCCATCACGCAACCACAAAGCACACATTTAGATTTTATTCAGCACACAATAACAATGTAGCACAATACAACAACACAATGAGGATTTCAGAACTACATAGGCAGGTTAATAATATCATGACGTCATTAGAAGATTCAACCATACACATCACAGATTCACGACTGTACCGCCTCTTTCGGAACTTTAACACTCAATACTACAATACAACATATACGTAAACAACAGTTTGGAACAGCATTATTAGGGAGATTTCAATGGGACAATTAAGAAATATTGACAGCTCGGAAATCACTTATATATACAATACTACAGATGACAGCTGGAAGTTATTCATAATTAGTGCCATTTGAATGGGACGCATACAATATTGATAGTTCGGCAATCACTTATATATACAATACTACAGATGACAGCCGGAAGTTATTCAGTATTAGTGCCATTTGAATGGGACGCATACAATATTGACAGCTCGGCAATCACTTATATATACAATACTACAGATGACAGCCGGAAGTTATTCAGCATTAGTGCGATTTTAATGGGACGCATACAATATTGACAGCTCGGCAATCACTTATATACACAATACTACAGATGACAGCCGGAAGTTATTCAGCATTAGTGCGATTTTAATGGGACGCATACAATATTGACAGC
The DNA here is from genome assembly GCF_027579735.1 of Bombina bombina. Lineage (NCBI taxonomy): Eukaryota > Metazoa > Chordata > Amphibia > Anura > Bombinatoridae > Bombina > Bombina bombina. Next base: position 1,042,511,038 of record NC_069503.1, on the reverse strand, counting down.
TCGGCAATCACTTATATACACAATACTACAGATGACAGCCGGAAGTTATTCAGCATTAGTGCGATTTGAAAGGGACGCATACAATATTGACATCTCGGCAATCACTTATATATACAATACTACAGATGGCAGCCGGGAAGTTCTTCAGTATTAGTGCGATTTGAAAGGGACGCATACAATATTGACATCTCGGCAATCACTTATATATACACAATACTACAGATGACAGCCGGAAGTTCTTCAGTATTAGTGCGATTTGAAAGGGACGCATACAATATTGACAGCTCGGCAATCACTTATATATACAATACTACAGATGGCAGACGGGAAGTTCGGAATTATTATTGCGATTTTAAAGGGATGCATACAATATTGACAGCTCGGCAATCACTTATATATACAATACTACAGATGGCAGACGTGAAGTTCGGAATTATTATTGCGATTTTAAAGGGACGCATACAATATTGACAGCTCGGCAATCACTTATATATACAATACTACAGATGGCAGACGGGAAGTTCGGAATTATTATTGCGATTTGAAAGGGACGCATACAATATTGACAGCTCGGAAATCACTTATATATACAATACTACAGATGGCAGATGTTACTTTATCGTTTACAAACAATATTGCAGCAACATTGATCGATCACATTCGATGCACATTATACACAACTATGCACTTTCATTCATGTTAGCCTGGACGTGTGCTTGTTACTATAAGATCGCGTTTAAGAAATATTGATTACGCATATGATCAAACATTACAAACATGTACTGTATGTGTGATATTTTACACTTTCACATTGAGATTCATTGTTTGAAAATAACATTTCAGCAAACAACAAATAAATGCACACTGTGAAAGCATTCGCGCCGCTCACATACAAACAGGTGAATACAATCAGCAATCATTACAAACTCACTACCATTGGACTAATTGTACTATAAATCCCCCAAACAACATGGCCAATGCATCACTTGTGATCCTCATCAGATCAAGTGCTTACCTTGTTACGCTGTTTTGAAAGATGGATGACGATGACATGGTAGACGTTGCTGGTGCTGCTATTGGCGAACTAGCTGTTGGTCAAATCAGGCAGCCTCGGCGGCTCAGACCGAGATGAAGGGGTCGTCTGGTTCGAGGTCCTCGTGTCTACAGGGTGAGACCCACCTTGGAAAACATGAGCGACTTTGAGGTTTATGATAAGTATCGGCTCGATCGCGAACAGCTCATTGGCCTTTACAATCTTCTTAAACCTCATTTGGAGCCACGTATAAGAATAAGGACTGCTGTTCCCGCCATGAGTAAGATGCTAAGCTGTCTATACGTCCTGGCCTCCGGGAGTTTTCAATCCGGAGAACTGTACATGCATGGCCTGGCTCAAGGTACATTCTCTGTGGTGTTTGATAACTTTCTGGACGCCATGGTACGTATCAGTAAGCAATACATAGGATTCCCACAGAATGATGGTGATTGGAGGCGCCTGAAGCGGGAATTCTTTGATATTGCTCAAATGCCCAATGTCTTGGGAGCCATAGATTGTACCCACATTGCGCTGCGTGCTCCAATTGATGACTCGCCCTTCAGAAATCGCAAACATTTTCATAGCCTTAACGTGCAGTATGTTTGTGACGCACAGATGAGGATTATGCATGTGTGTGCGAATTTTGGAGGGGCTAGTCATGATGCCCGCATCCTCTCTCTGTCGTCCCTGTGGAGACAGTTTGAGGAAAGACAAATGCCCCCTGGTTATCTCGTTGGTGAGTATTTGTGCACAACATGGTTAATTAGTTTGACAATTGCAACTGTAGTTTTAAAATGTTAGTGTAATGTTCAGCTATAGGATGCAATTTAACCATATATTTTCCCCCCGCTAATGTCTACTTTTAGTTCAATGCAGATATGTAGCATGTCTTACCTTAAATGCTCAGATAGAGAATGTAATGTAACCATGTAGTTAGCATTTTACACAAGGCTTGATTTAGGAGAAATACGCATATGTAGCATGTCTTAGCTGAAATGGGAACATATTAGCTAACGCAATTTAACCATGTCATTGTCTCTTTCCGCAAATGTCTTTTAGTTCAATGCAGATATGTAGCATGTCTTACCTTAAATGCTCAGATAGAGAATGTAATGTAACCATGTAGTTAGCATTTTACACAAGCCTTGATTTAGGAGAAATACGCATATGTAGCATGTCTTAGCTGAAATGGGAACATATTAGCTAATGCAATTTAACCATGTCATTGTCTCTTTCCGCAAATGTCTTTTAGTTCAATGCAGATATGTAGCATGTCTTACCTTAAATGCTCAGATAGAGAATGTAATGTAACCATGTAGTTAGCATTTTACACAAGCCTTGATTTAGGAGAAATATGCATATGTAGCATGTCTTAGCTGAAATGGGAAGATAGAGAATTATATTGAACTAGATATTTTAAAGTTAAAATAAACATTTGTTAATGGATTATTGTGTAAAAAACTTTTTATTGTACTACAAATACTATTTTGAGGATTCTGTTAGAATTATGTTCTGTTCATAATTTATAGGTGATTCTGGGTACATGAGCCGGCCTTGGCTCATTACCCCCCTTGCGTAGCCCGACTGATGTGTCTGAGGAGCGCTACAATAGGGCTCATAAGAGAACCAGGGCGGTGGTTGAACGGATGTTCGGGCTCCTGAAGATGAAGTTCAGGTGCCTGGACAGGTCGGGAGGAGCCCTCCAGTACAACCCAAAGAAGGTGGCTAAGATCGTTGTAGCCTGTAGCATCCTGCATAATATTGCACAGCGGGCTGGGATGCTGCAGGCCGTCCGGCCAGACAGAAACCTCCTCAGAGATGAGGAGGATGATCCTGTTCTAGAGGGGCCATTCCGGGACGAGGGGCTCAATGTCAGAGCAGACATCATCAACTGCAACTTTAGACGGTAAAGAATAGAAGTTAGACTGGAGTATTATCAATAGATGTGAACTCTAGGGAAATGACAAGTAGAGAATTGTGCAAACATGTTAGGATTGTTCATCCAATGCTAAAAATGTGTTTCATTTATTAATATAGGTGATGCTCTGGGCATTGGGTCCTGTATCGAGTCTTTGCCACCTGGTTTTTAAAGAGGACATCAGCTGGTAAGTATAAATGTCTTGACTGTTGCTGGCATGAATTGTACACAAATACATCATATGGCATACATTTTATAAACTAGTATTTAGTTTACACATTGCTTAAAATGTAAATATTCAGAAAGGGATCCTCTAGCATGACTATGGTTCAATGTCACACATTAGAGGTTTGTTCTGCTCAATATGACTCATCTTCACACTTGATAGAACATAACACAAGATGCTACACACGCTTAGTAAGCTAGTGACAGAAATTTCTTATGAAATGGGGGGTGGGAGAGGGCTACAGAAATGATTCACACACTTGTAGTAATTTTGAATAAACTCTTTATGCCATTAGGGAGCTGACTTAATCTAAAGACTGAAAGGGAAGAATTAGAAGCCTGACAGTGAAGATTGCCCAGACTGACAGTGGAAAAAGCCAGGATTGAAATTGAAGTATACCAATGGGATCATGTCTGGCATTATCTTTCAAATCTGCTGACCTTGAAAACCATACAAAGACATGTTCACATGGTAAGTGCCAACTATTTGATAGAATAAGGCTGTGGAGGCATCCTATTGGAGACACTTAGATGATTTTCTAATTTTTAGATGGTATTTCCCAGTCCTCTATTTAATGAACTGATGAATAAGACACCTATTGAAGATCAACTGTTTACCCCTGAATTGACTTTTAAAGACCATGCATTATCCAGGTTGGTGTACCAATGCATGCTAGTGAAGACTGTTGAATATTAGTAGCTTACATACATTAGTCATATTTAGTTCTTAATTAGATATTTAGGGATCACAATCAGACACTTAGATGGTTTTACTTTTTTAGATGGTATTTCCCAGTCCTCTATTTAATGAACTGATGAATAAGACACCTATTGAAGATCAACTGTTTACCCCTGAATGGACTTTTAAAGACCATGCATTATCCAGGTTGGTGTACCAATGCATGCTAGTGAAGACTGTTGAATATTAGTAGCTTACATACATTAGTCATATTTAGTTCTTAATTAGATATTTAGGGATCACAATCAGACACTTAGATGGTTTTACTTTTTTAGATGGTATTTCCCAGTCCTCTATTTAATGAACTGATGAATAAGACACCTATTGAAGATCAACTGTTTACCCCTGAATTGACTTTCAAAGACCATGCATTATCCAGGTTGGTGCATGCTAGTTAAGAATCACAGGAAGAATGTTGATTATTGTTAGCTTACATACATTAGTCATACTTATTTCATCATTAGATATTTAGGGATCACAATCAGAAAAAGGAATACATATTATAGTTGATATAGAGGTATTTGAATGGACATGAAATATTACATTTATGTTCAGCATACATATATTGTTGAAATGTGATATACATTATTATGTATAATTAGAAATTTGGATATTTAAATTTAATTTTTAGTCCACAATATAATGGTGTATGTTTTAATTTTATTTTAAAATCAATTTAATAAATATCTTTAAAAAATGTTGAACAAAGTTAGAGCATAGACACAAGATGATTGTAAATGTATTTTATGAATATTTGACAACGTGTGTATTAACTTTGTTCAATTTTTTTTTTTTTATTTCAGATTGGCATCTGATGACTTCCAGGAATTTTTTATTTTTTCATAAACTTTTTTTTTTATTAAATGTTAATAATAAACATTTTATTATTAAATACATTCTTTTGAACAGATTATAATAAATATCCATATAATCTGTCAATAAAAAAAAGTTTGACTCCCATGACTGGTAGTTGGCTATTTGACAAGCACATGCATAAGATCAAATAATGCATTAATTTTAGAAAATCTACTGATTCCGAGAATATTACATAAAACTATCTTTTTTAACATTAATTGGGGAGTGAGATCCATCGATGCTTTTCTTTTGAAATTCTTAGATGTTAAATTAATTTCGGATATGTAGTCAAAATTTCTCATAAATTATTTATTTTCACTTTTAAGAAGGGGAAGTGGTTCAATTACATTAAAGTGACAGTGTTGTTGAATGTAAAATTAATTTTATAAGATCTTGTATCTTCCTTAGGTATCTCAAAACATTATTTTCGAAATTATTTAAATTTTTACTTTTATAAATGGTAGGTCATTTAACTTGATATTTTTCACAAGCTAGTTATTGGATGCCAGGTTAATCGATGTAATTTTCTAGTGGAGTCATTTAACTATAGTTATAAATATTATGTAGTTTTTAAAATCTTACCTCTTGGGTTAGACATCAAATATCTATATATAATTTTAATTCCCCTTTAGTTTATTTTGTCAATGTTAAATCAACATTCCAAATGTTTTGGTCCTTAAAGGGACATTCACAAAGTATATTGTGTATAGATTTTTTAAAAAATCATAAAATAATTTAAACATATTTAGAAAGTAATATAGAATTACATTCAGTCTTTAAATATACTTTGAAAAAAATACATCAATGCACATATCTTAGTCAATTACATAAGGCATCTATGTGCAACCAACAATCAGCATTAAAATAGCCTATGTAGATATGTATTTAATCCAAGAATATATATAATTACAATCTAATTATTGAATAACAAAACATATTAAGTTGTTCAAATATTATAATCTTATACAAAATGCATACATAACATATAGCTTAATGTCCCTCTAAGCTGAAGGCTCCAAAATACCTCCTTTACAAAATATATTTCAGTCAGTGTGTAAAACAATCCAGAAGTTAATCTAAATTTGCTTTACTCATATGTTATACTAATTTAGCAAAAGGAATGTGCCTAGGTTTCTGATATTTTAAGCATTATTGTGAAATGTTTCTTTAAAGGGACATGAAATCAAAATATACTTAAAGGGAGACAGTTTAAAAATTAATGATTTATACATTATGAATGAGTATTCTATTTTAAGCAACTTTAAAAATTGTCTCGTATTATGAATGCTCCTTGTGATGTTGCTATCATTACTTTAAAAAAAAAGGCATTAAATAGATAATTTATTTGCTTCAGTACTCTGGACAGAACTTGGTTTTTTTGGTTGGATTAATTTATCCAACAATCATCAAGGACAACCCCGGTTTTTTGGAAACAATTGTCCGTAATCTAAAATATCATTATTGATTGGCAAAGAAAGATAACAAGATAACTGTTAACATTTGCGAATCGGATTAAATTATAAAGTTGCTTAACATTTCATGCTCAATCTGAATCACCAACGCTAAATTTGTTTGGACAGTGTCCCTTTAAGAAATTTAAATAGTGTATTTACTTCTCTTTCTATCTTGACATACTTTGCTTGAAAAGCATATCGAGATAGGCTCAGTAGATGAAGATTGGTGGATGCACAGAGCTGCCTTATGTGATTGGCTCAACCATGTGCATTTAAATTTCTTCTGTTGAGGATATATAAATACTAAGATAAATTGATTTACATTTTAAAGTCTAAACAATCTTCTATCTCTACAGATCATTTGATACAATTGTTTGTTTGTAATGTCTATTTAAAAATAAAGACGCCATTGCAAAATAACATATATGAGCACTTCCGACAAATACAAGCTCGAGGTTTATTTGCTAATAACAAACAAACCTGTAGTTTAACATTTATAAACAGATTATCCAAGTTACTGACCTTATAACCTGAATTTGATCATTAAGAAATATTGCGTGGGAAACGCATCTTGAAACACCAGATTAGCATCTTTAAACATTAGTCTAATGTCACGCAATAGCACACAATCAATGTGCATTATGAAATACATTTAATAGAGCAATGTCAATACTTCACAATAAGTCAACAAATTTAATTTATGAACAATAAAGACATACAATATTAAATGTGTATTTGTATTAAAGAAAAAGACCGTTATTAAACCGAGAAATGTCTCCAACATTTAATAATGTGACAGTATTAGATTTTAAAGAGAATTTAATCATTAATATTTAACGGATCACGGATATTAAATCTGCGTCACACATATCCGCATGACAGGCCCATGAGTTACTAATAATTCTACATGAAAAATGAAGTAACAGCACCACCATGAGGTATGTGTAAGGAAGTTAATAAGATATGAAAGATTAATGAACGGCCAATCCGAGTTCATCACACAAACACAACTTGAGTCAGGATGGTCTCACAGACATTCTAACAATATTTCAAACTTTTATCCAATCAGATGTACAGATAACTTGTCCCATGGTGCATCTCATGTTTACTTCACCATATAAAAGTCCATTACACGTTGCCATCTTTGTCAGTTCTCTAATGCCTGCAGGCGTACTCGATATATTTTGATATATATATATTTTAGAAGACAACCCAGCAGGCATGTCAGCTCCCAGGTTCACCAAGGAGGAGAGCGCTGCACTGGTCCACGCCGTCAAGGACTTTTATCCCCAGCTGTTTGGGAACAAGAGGAGGTTGACAGATGCGCACGTTAAGAAGGCCCTCTGGGAGTCTATCACCAATGCGGTTAGATTGGTGTGTGACGTCCAGAGGACCCAGGATCAGATCATGAGGAGATTCGGAGATATGAGGTTGCGGTTAACAAAAAAAGTCAACCTCATAAGGGACTGGGTACAAGCCCGTAAAAGAGGTGGCAAAAGAGAGGCCCCGCGGAAACTGTACCTACTCCCTTATGAGGTGACTTTATGCGAGCTCCTCAATCTCCGGGTCCCCAAAAGATTTCGATCCTCGCCATCCTCGGCCTCCTCTTCTTCCCTCCCAGCTGCGGGATCTGAAAGTCCTGACGCGGGGGCCAGGGCAGCTGCTTCTCCGTCCGGTGGCCTGGGAGGAGATGGAGAATCTGAACAAGGTAATTATCCAACTTCATATAATAACTTAATATTTGTTATTTTTATCAAAAAATGTGTATATAGTCAGATACTAAACCTATACAGATCTCACAACATACACTACATATGATGTTTAGATATCTGATTTTAGATTAGTGATACATGAAATAGGAATGATGTGTCTTGCGCTCTACAGAATATGTGTCACAGAGTGAAAATTGAATTTCACATCCACGTTAACATGGCTTTGCTGTAAGTGGCATTGCTTTCTACATGTTGGTCAAATGACGGATGCGTAATTCCGCTTGGAATCATTGCGCAATGATCGCGAAAATGGAATTGCGCATACACGTTAACATGGCTTTGCTGTAAGTGGCATTGCTTTCTACATGTTGGTCAAATGACGGATGCGTAATTCCACTTGGAATCATTGCGCAATGATCGCGAAAATGGAATTGCGCATCCACGTTAACATGGCTTTGCTGTAAGTGGCATTGCTTTACACATGTTGGTCAAAATGAAATGTGAATTATTATATATGTGAAGAATACAGTATTCTTATTTTCACTATTATACATTATAAAAAAAGAAGAATACAAATAAATTATAACATATGCCCATCAATTGATGAGAATGAAATAACAACAAAAAATAATTAAAGCTACAGTAAACAACAGAACTGATTGAAAATAAGAGTACAGGATATATTTATCATGAATTTAATTGAGGAAACAATTAACTCATGGGACTACCAAAGGATTAATAGTTTTAAATTGATTTGCTAATAATGTAAAGATTTTAAACATGGCATGATTTGTATTAATGATATGCAATCCTCATTTAATATATTACAGATATGGATGTTGCTGCTGGATCCTTAAGGCAGGGCTTGTCACAGTATGGTATGTCTCATTTTAATTGACATTTGTCTTAGAAACATGGACAGAACATTACATACTAAATCCACATTGTTCAATATTTATATGTAATGTCCCTTTAATAGATGAAAATTAAATAATTCTTCGGATATCCTTAAATAACATATTAGATTTGAATTGCATGCTCAATCCCATTCATTACATCAACATATGGAGTAGAGAATTCATTAACACCAACATTGTCAAATCAATAAAATTTTATATTAACCCCTTAATGACCGGACCATTTTTCAATTTTCTTACCCTTAATGACAATGGCTATTTTTACATTTCTGCAGTGTTTGTGTTTAGCTGTAATTTCCCTCTTACTCATTTACTGTACCCACACATATTATATACCATTTTTCTCGCCATTAAATGGAATTTCTAAGGATACCATTATTTTCATCATATCTTATAATTTCCTATAAAAAAAATATAAAATATGAGGAAAAAATTGAAAAAAACACACTTTTTCTAATTTTGACCCCCAAAATCTGTTACACATCTACAATCACCAAAAAACACCTATGCTAAATAGTTTCTAAATTTTGTCCTGAGTTTATAAATACCCAATGTTTACATGTTCTTTACTTTTTTTGCAAGTTATAGGGCCATAAATACAAGTAGCACTTTGCTATTTCCAAACAACTTTTTTTCAAAATTAGCGCTAGTTACATTGGAACCCTGATATCTGTCAGGAATACCTGAATATCCCTTGACATGTATATATTTTTTTTTAGAAGACAACCCAAAGTATTGATCTAGGCCCATTTTGGTATATTTCATGCCACCATTTCACCGCCAAATGTCATCAAATAAAAAAAAAGTTCACTTTTTCACAAATTTTGTCACAAACTTTAGGTTTCCCACTGAAATTATTTACAAACAGCTTCTGCAATTAAGGCACAAATGGTTGTAAATGGTTCTTTGGGATCCCCTTTGTTCAGAAATAGCAGACTTATATGGCTTTGGGGTTGCTTTTTGGTAAGTAGAAGGCCGCTAAATGCTGCTGCGCACCACACGTAAATTATGCCCAGCAGTTAAGGGGTTAATTAGGTAGGTTGTAGGGAGCTTGCATGGTTAATTTTAGCTTTAGGGTAGTGTAGTAGACAACCCCAAGTATTGATCTAGGCCCATTTTGATATATTTTATGCCACTATTTCACCGCCAAATGCGAGCAAACAATTAAAAAAAATTCATTTTTCACAATTTTAGGTTTCTCACTGAAAGTATTTACAAACAGCTTGTGCTATTATGGCACAAATTGTTGTAAAAGCTTCTTTGGGATCCCCTTTGTTCAGAAATAGCAGACATATATGGCTTTGGCATTGCTTTTTGGTAATTAGAAGGCCACTAAATGCTGCTGCGCACCACTCGTAAATTATGCCCAGCAGTGAAGGGGTTAATTAGGTAGGTTGTAGGGAGCTTGCAGGGTTAATTTTAGCTTTAGGGTAGAGATCAGCCTCCCACCTGACACATCCCACCCCCTGATCCCTCCCAAACAGTTCTCTTCCCTCCCCCACCCCACAATTGTCCCCGCCATCTTAAGTACTGGCAGAAAGTCTGCCAGTACTAAATAAAAGGAGTTTTTCTTTTTTTAATAAAAAAAAATAAAATGTTTTAGCTGTGATGGACCCCTGCCTTAGCCCCAACCTCCATGATCCCCCCCCAGCTCTCTAACCCTCTCCCCTACCTAATTGCCGCCATCTTGGGTACTGGCAGCTGTCTGCCAGTACCCAATTTGCCCCAAAAACAAGTGTTTTTTTATCTTTTTTGCAATTTTTTAATGTTTTCTGTAGTGTAGCAGCCCCCCACAATACCCCAACCCCCCCCCCCCTCCCAGATCCTTATATATTTATTTATTTTTATTCTTTTTTCCCCCCTCTTCCCTCCTCATTGGTGTCAGTGGCCAGCTAATCGCGCGCGCGCACGCGCGCCCCCACGCCCCCGTGCGCGCGCACGCGCGCCCCCGCACGCTCCCGGCACCCGGCGTGCACATTGCACTTACAGGAACCGGATGCCGGGTAGCGATGGGCCACCCACCCGCCTCCCTGTTATGCTCCCACCCACCAACGAACCGGCACCATCGCTACCGGTGCAGAGAGGGCCACAGAGTGGCTCTCTCTGCATCGGAGTCTTCTGAAAAGGTATTGCAGGATGCCTCCATATGGAGGCATCACTGCAATACCCTGAGAGCTGCTGGAAGCGATTGCGATCGCTTCCAGCACTCTCTTAGACAACTGACGTACCAGGTACGTCTATTGTCATTAACTGGTTGTTAATGCATGACGTACCTGGTACGTCAGTTGTCATTAAGGGGTTAAAGGGATACTGAGCTAAAATTATTAATGTTGTCATTCAGATAGAGTATGCAATATTAATAAACATTTAAATATAATACTATAATCATATGTGAAATATTCTATTGCTAAATGTATTTTAAAATCAAGAATGTACGTTTATCTGCAGCTTAATTTTGGTTGACCAACCTTGGTTTTTATTGATGATTGGTGGATACCTTCAACAAACATTATGGAATCCAATATTGCTTATCTGCCTTTAATATTAAAATGTAGCAACATTAAAATTATAATAGGAGTCAATGTTCAATCATTTTGAACAGTTTGAACAGTGAAATCAATGATTGAAATAAATCATGTCAGTGTCCCTTTAATAAACAATAGATTCATTCATCTTTACATTCTTTGGATTAAACAATATTGATATATAATTCACATATTCACTGTTGGAGTTACTTTATAGATATCAGCATACTCTCACAGCACCATGATTACATATTTGTACTAATCAATTTTGTTTTGTATTGTGATCAATATGTGTTGTGTCCTAAACAAGATTACTGTACATTGCACAAATGCATCGATGTGCCACATGTCTTTGTTTATATTTGTCAACAGCTGTTCTTCAAAATGTGGTTTGTGTGTATTGTTTGAAGAACATTGATCAATGGGTATATTTAGATATGCAATAGCATCGTATGAGATGAGTTTGATGTCTAATATAGTCAGAAATTAAACATATGTTCAATACATCATTTTTAACAGAATCCCCTTGATTCAATCAAGCATTTTTTTGTTTAATGACTGCTCTATTCTTCACATTTTAAAGTTGATTAATCATAAAATTCGATACAGATGTGATTTAGTCATATCCCAAATGTGTTTCCTAATATATATCTATATCATTCATAGAGAGAGTTGGTGTGGGGAGCCCACAGGAATCCAGCAGTGACACAGAGCCGCCTTTGCGGTCCCCTGGTAAGTCCATTGACTCATTTATATGTCATTGAAGGTGTATTGGTAATCAATATTATGAGCATGATTCTGATGAAGCATAACATTTGAAACAAACATATAATTTTCTATTCTGATTATATATTAATTTTCTTTGAATATTGAAAGATTAATAATTACAACTTTATTAGTCTACACCTTTGTTATTCAGAAGATGTATAGCATATGTTTGTTTCCATGTTCATTTTTGACAACAGTCATCAAGTGATACACACATGAGAAATCTTAAATGTTCTATGTACTATGCTTTTCTGATTTTGAAATTAATACAAACAATACATTGAAAATCTGAATCATTGAGAATAACAAATCTAATGTAATTTGTATGCTCCATCAAAATGATATAAATCATAACTTTGGGGTGTGTATATCTTTAAAGGGGACAGTATACTGTAAATAGTTTTTTCCCTTAATGTGTTTACAATTGCTTTTTTTACCAACTGCAGAGTAAAAAATGTATGAAAATTAGCTTTTTAAGGTTTATTTCTGTATATTAAAGCTCTGATTTTTGTGTTTGAAGCCACAGCCTAATAAATTAGGTTGAGCTTGTAGGTATAATCAGATCTCATTACTGTATCACATTGTGCACATATACCTGCTTCTTTATCTTATATCTGTCCTTAAAACAATCACCAATACTTTGAGAGAACAATGGAAAATCAACATTTTATTACCTTCTCTCTGCTTTATGACACTGGAGTGTAATTTCTTCTGCTGGCTGTATTTACAAAGCTTATCTATAGCTGGTACGCACGGCACAAACTTTCAGATAGGTGGGGATACCACATGCTAAATTAACAATTTCAAATGCCATATAAGGGTAAAGGAGCTACCTTGAAAACAATTAATACACTCCAGCAGGTAAAGTGGATCATTGGGAACAAATAAAGGGGAAGAAAAATTTTGAGAAACTGTCCCTTTAATGCAACATTGATGTGTGTCTTTTGAACAACAGTAACATATGTTATAATATCTGGTCTTAAACGTGTACACAACATGTTATGTTTTACAGAGCTTGATGTAAACATGTGTGACGGAGGAGGAAGAGCTGCCTTGGAGTCTGATGGTATGTGAAATATATCTATCATGTTGCTTTATTTGAAATCATTTTATTGAAGACATTCAAAGTCTACAGCTTTTGCACTTTATAAAGGTAATATTATTTGTCTGTTCAAATACACTACTGCCCCCTTTCTATATCAGGCAGCATGAAAATATTTTATTATTTTTAAAATGTATAATTCATGCCATCATTATGTCACATGCATATTCCAGGCCAAAACACAATAATAATTTTATAATTGTACAGGGACAGTAATTGATATTCATCTGAGTGCCATATGCATACCATATCCTCATTTCATAATTGTTTACAAATTCAAATACACTCGAAGTATATTGAAAACATAATCAATTTGAAAATGCGTTGATTTGTTTTCATGATGTATGAGATGTTAATATATTTTTTTTTTTTTCAGATGGATCGCCACTTCTGGTCATCTGGTTTCCGCCCTGCCCAGTCCCCCTGACCATGCCCAGACCCCTGCCCAGGCCCAGACTCCTGACCATGCCCAGGACCCCCTGCCCAGACTCCTGACCATGCCCAGACCCCTGCCGGCCCTTCCCATTCGTCATTTCCTGTCCCTCCCAAACCACGCCCCTACAACCCCCCCCCCCCCCTTCGCCGCTCTCCCTGTATTATGGGCCGTACAGCTGCCCAGACCCAAACTCACACTCCCCCAGCTGTACGGCCTACCCCCGGAGCAGCAGCTCATCCCTCCCCAAGCCAATCCCATCCCTCCCAAGCCAATACCATCCCTCCCCAATCCCATCCCTCCCCCCTGTCTCAACCTTCATTGTCCTGGGTGTCAGATTGTCCTTCCCAGGCACAGCTGTAAGTATCATTCAAAATCAACATTATAAGATACTTAAAGGTACACTGAAGGTAAATATTTTATATTGTGATTCAAATAGAGCATGCAATGTTAATCAAATTTATAATTTACTACTCTTATGAATTATTCTTCATTCTCTTGCTATCTTTATTGAAACAAAGAAATGCCTAGAATTATTTTTAAATAGAAAATAATTGTGGACATCATTTCTTTATTGTTGGATGAATGTATCCATCAACCAGCAGGGACAAACAAAGTTGATAAACAAATATGGCCTGCCCTAAAAACCGACATTCTTGCATTCAAAATCTAGCTAGAGAATTCTAACATTTAAAGAATATGTGTAATTTTTTCATATTTGTAATGTCATGCTCTATCTGAATCAGTCAATTAAATATTTAGGTTCAGTGTCCCTTTAATTTGATATCACTACATATACCATACACCACTACTTGGTATCCATCAATTTATGTACAAATGTTGATACATTAATCTCTTGTCTAACACAGTGGGAATGTAATTTCTTCAGGGTTGCTATGTTTTACACAGCTTGTCCTCAACGCCAAAATGTTTAAGGATAGGTGTGCCTACCACAGTATAATTAAAATATTTAAATTGCTAATTGTAAGTACAATGTAAATCCTTTAACAAGATTTTTATACACTCAAGCTGTATAAGTGGATCATCGAAAACCAATTAAAGGGGACAACATGTTTGAGTAAAACTGTCCCTTTAATGATTTCGGTCTGTCTGAATAACATATTTCATGTGTAAAGAATCAATGAAAACTAATTGATGTAAAGAATGATTTGTCTTTATGATGACAATGTTCTTTGCTTATTTTTTCGTTGTTGTGTAATTATCCTTAAATATTTAATTTTATTCTTTATTTTAGGCTGTGGACTCAGCATGGCTCATGCTAGAAGGTCCTAGCACGAGTAGAGCAGGCCGTGCTGAGGAACGCAGCTGGCCAAAGAGGATGAACGACACCATGCAGGCCCTGCTCCGGATTCAGGAATTGACTCTGCGTGAAATAATTCGATTAAGTTCAAGGCCTGAATCTGGAGCTGGACATGCACAGGACAATGAAGAGGATGACCAGTAAGTGGAGGATCTGGAGATGCTCCAAGGTCGCAGATAAGAATCCTCTGTCCACATGTCGATGTTTTGTTTTATTGTTGCCATTTGGCCTTTTTCAAAGTTTATTGTTGTGCCTGTTGCACTCTTTTACCTTGTCATATGTCTCCAATGGGGCTATGGTGGCCCTTGGCAACTCTCTTCATGGACTGTGATGCACTCTTTTACCTTGTCATATGTCTCCAATGGGGCTATGCTGGCCCTTGGCAACTCTCTTCATGGACTGTGATGCACTCTGTTACCTTGGCATATGTCTCCAATGGGGCTATGGTGGCCCTTGGCAACTCTCTTCATGGACTGTGATGCACTCTGTTACCTTGGCATATGTCTCCAATGGGGCTATGGTGGCCCTTGGAAACTCTCTTCATGGACTGTGATGCACTCTTTTACCTTGTCATATGTCTCCAATGGGGCTATGGTGGCCCTTGGCAACTCTCTTCATGGACTGTGATGCACTCTGTTACCTTGGCATATGTCTCCAATGGGGCTATGGTGGCCCTTGGCAACTCTCTTCATGGACTGTGATGCACTCTTTTACCTTGTCATATGTCTCCAATGGGGCTATGGTGGCCCTTGGCAACTCTCTTCATGGACTGTGATGCACTCTGTTACCTTGGCATATGTCTCCAATGGGGCTATGGTGGCCCTTGGCAACTCTCTTCATGGACTGTGATGCACTCTGTTACCTTGGCATATGTCTCCAATGGGGCTATGGTGGCCCTTGGAAACTCTCTTCATGGACTGTGATGCACTCTTTTACCTTGTCATATGCCTCCAATGGGGCTATGGTGGCCCTTGGCAACTCTCTTCATGGACTGTGATGCACTCTGTTACCTTGGCATATGTTTCCAATGGGGCTATGGTGGCCCTTGGAAACTCTCTTCATGGACTGTGATGCACTCTTTTACCTTGTCATATGTCTCCAATGGGGGGGCTATGGTGGCCCTTGGCAACTCTCTTCATGGACTGTGATGCACTCTGTTACCTTGCAATATGTCTCCATTGGGGCTATGGTGGCCCTTGGCAACTCTCTTCATGGACTGTGATGCACTCTGTTATCCTGAATATGTCTCCAATGGGGCTATGCTGGCCCTTGGCAACTCTCTTCATGGACTGTGATGCACTCTTTTACCTTGTCATAGGTCTCCAATGGGGCTATGGTGGCCCTTGGCAACTCTCTTCATGGACTGTGATGCACTCTGTTAACCTTGGCATATGTCTCCAATGGGGCTATGGTGGCCCTTGGCAACTCTCTTCATGGACTGTGATGCACTGTGTTACCTTGTCATATGGCTCAAATATTCCTTATTTTTAAAAGATTATTTCTAAACGTTGTTGATGTTTTCTTACATACTAATAAAAGACATGTCATTGCACCAATCTTTGTCCTCATTCTTCATGTTATTTTTTGAAAGCTCTAGTTTATTTTGTTGATCCTTAAAGGGACCTACCAAAAATAGTTTATTCTAAAAAATCATATATGTAAGACAATTGTAAATGACTTTAAGATTAACATCTCCAATGTAATCTTATTATTTGTCTTTATATATTTTTCTCTTAGCTTTATCATTGCATGATTATGATTAGCATAGTAATTGTTTTATATATGTATATATAGATTGTTATTTGTGTATATATGTATATTTCAATTTTCAGATCCATGTGTGTATTTAGAAACTCTGCATGAATTGATGCACCTTTAACAAATGATCTGAGTATTGATACAATGATATAATCCCTGTAAAGTGTTCATTTCATTTAAATAGTATTGTCTATGTGTATCCTCTTTTTATAAAAAAAATCATGTCCCTTTAAGTGATGGTGAGTACAATTGTTAATGAATGTATTTCCATTTCTAAAGCGTTTTTGTCCTTTTTACATGAACAAGGACACATAATCTTGTTAATAAACAATCTTATTGTAATGTTGACAGCACATGTATTTCATTTTCAATTCTATCTTATTGTAAAAGTGTAACCAAATAAATCTCTGTGTGTAATGCAAATATTTTAGATGATGAATATTTTTTAACAAATATGTTAACAAAATACTTCTCCTCCCATATATGGCTATAGGTAGGCTGACAATATTTAAACTTGAATAAATGACACGTTTAAATCAATCCATGTATAACTATTGTTATTCCAAAACAATCAAAACATATCTTAAAACATCAATGGCATATGTATTTCTCATGTGTATCTTTTAAATGTTAAAGATATACACCATAGCTATAGTTCAAGGGACAGTCAAGTCCGAAAAGATGATTCATGATTTGGTGACATTCCTAGATAGCAATCTAGACACATACTAGTTCCTAAAATATAAATGCGTTTCTTAGTGATATGCCAAGCTGTCAACTGAGCCCTTGTATTGTCTGCGGTTTTTCAGCGTATCTCGGATGCGCCATGTTGCTTAAGACGTCACCTGCCAGGCTGTCCAATGATTCCTTGTATTGACTGAAGTTCTTACGTGATCAAGAATGTGCCTTTTATTGGATGGCGTTTTGACGCGATCAAGGATGCGCCTTTTTTTTGGGGCGTTCTTACGTGATCAAGAATGTGCCTTTTATTGGATGGCGTTTTGACGCGATCAAGGATGCGCCTTTTTTTTTGGCGTTCTTACGTGATCAAGAATGTGCCTTTTATTGGATGGCGTTCTTACGTGATCAAGGAAGCGCCATGTTAAGACGTCACATGCAAAGGTAAAAAAAACGTCTGATTGGATTACGTAGTCCCGCAATATTTGTTTGTGCACGTTAAAAACGTTTGTGACTGCAGCCAATTTTAAAAAACCTTGCGAATATGTATTATTTGCATCATGTTACATTGTTGACCCGTAGCTGATAAAGACCACCACATTCTCTTTTGCTGGATGTCTGGTTGAATAAACGAACGAAAGCAAAATGTTTTCATGCATATGATATTTCGAGGCAAGTGCAAATCTCTATAGTCCATGTTGTTTAATATGTTTGTCAACAATGTTCCTTTTTCATAAAAATGACTGTTGTGTTTAATGTTAAACATATCTAATTAATAAATATGCGCTATTGTGTTAGAATAAAGTAATCAATATGCATTTATCTTTATCATATGCTAAATATATGATGCCGACTTCTTCTAAATGTAATTTCGTTGTATATTTTATTAAAGGTTCATTAGACACTCACATTATAAATCAAAACCTTTTATTTTGTCTCTAGTTAGATAGTCCATTGTTTAACAAATACACGTTTCATTTTGCTTCTGTTCTAAGAAAATGTAAGTAATTTTCAGACTCCTTGCCAAGCCTCTGAGTTTCATGTAAGTACCATCTCCAGCTTTCTCCTGTTTGTGTAAAGGGTCTTTTCATATGTTAATGATGGGGTATTGTATTGTTTTATGGTTGTAATGGGGGTTCATCTATATTTTCAATAGAGCTAACCCGATTTTCTTTGAAAGTGTTTGAAGCTTTGTAATATTGATATCAGTATATGTTAATCTTGTTGTTTGTAGTAGTGTCTATTACATACAGTTCTGTTAAAAATATAGTATACTGTCCCTTTAATGCAAATGTTGATTTTTGTATCATGTATGAGTTCCACATTGTTTAATCTTCAAATATATTATTGTTAGCATATTTTCACCCCCCACTCCTAAAAGGACTTTAAACCATATTCATTGTTCAAACAAATGTCTTTCCAATAAAAAATTAACACAATAATGTCTCTTTAAGAAAATAGACTTTATTTAACACGTCAATATAAATCTGATTTCAATATTTATTTTTTGAACAAGTACATGTAGATATACCAACAAGCTTCAAATATGTGTTAGCATATGTAATTTTGTTAAAGGGACAGTTTAGAAAACAAATAATGTTTTTCATTATTCTAAAAGTCAAGTATGTAATATCAATGATATCAAATGTTTCTCACCAATTAATCATTTGTCTGTGTTTATTTAAATTTGCTAGCTAAACCTATGAGGTTCGTGTGCTCATTTCTTCGAGCTTGAAGAGTGCATGTAATCATTATACAATTTGACCACTAGAGGGCATTTGGATAGCATTTGTATATGTAAAACCTTGTGCTCATACAGCATATTATTTACCATGTATTGATCATTGATATCTAAAATGTTGTTATGTCAGAACAACAAATAAGTGGTCATTTTTCCGAGTCATAGATACAAGGTTAAGCACATAAGTCACACGTATTTCTCCATGTTTTGTTGTTTCAAACTTGATAATGCGTAATACAGTGTTTTCTTTGTAATCAATAATTTTCTGACTGTCCCTTTAAGCTGTGTTATTGGCATTCAAACAGTAATATGCCATCATGGATAATTGTAATGGTAATTTTGTTTGCGATTAGGGAAACAGTTTGGACATCACATCACAGAAACCAATCAATATCATGAACAAGGATAGGTATGTGATGATGTGGTTTTCACACACTTATAACCCACACTCTGCAAACAATCTGCCTCCATGGACCCAGTCCCATAGAAGTAGATTATATACAGAGTGTGGTCCACAAGTGTATGAAAACCACATCATCACATACCTATCCATTACACATTAAATAAAAAAAACATTAAAGATGAAAATAAATACTTACTTCCTCTTCCTTCCCCTCTTCCCACGGGGCTGAGGCTCTGGGAGGGGCAACTGCCAACTCCGAAGAGTTCTCCTTGGAGATGTTGTGGGAAGAGTGGAAGGAAGAGTACTGGGACGACCAAGGTGAGGAGGAGAAGATGGCTGAGGAGGAGAAGATGGCTGAAGAGGAGGAGATGGCTGAAGAGGAGGAGATGGCTGAAGAGGAGGAGATGGCTGAAGAGGAGGAGATGGGCCGGCAGGAGTAGATGGGCCGGCAGGAGTAGATGGGCCGGCAGGAGGAGCTGGGCTGGCAGGAGGAACTGGGCCGGCAGGAGGAGGCCCAGCAGCAAGAGGCCCAGAAGCAAGAGGCCCAGCAGCAGGAGGCGGACCAGGAGGTAGACCAGCATGCGCCTCCCGGAAAAAATTGAACATCTCTTGGTGCAGATTAATGATTCGGTTTTGGCCTTGTTCGATTCTATTCAGTATGTTTATTATTTGGTTTTGGCCTTCAATTATTTGATTTTGTCCATCAAGAATTCGAGTTCGGCCTTCGATATTTTGTATCCGGAAGTTACGCATCTGGTCTATGTAGTCCAGTAGAACCCGCACCTCCGCTATTTCCTCTTGTTGTGCTTGGCGGGGTACCCGTGCACGGCAGGGTGCCCGTGCACGGCGGTGTGCGGGTCCTTGAGGGTCCTCTGGTTCCGCGGGCTCCTCCTCTGCTTCCGGGGCCTCTTCATCAGCTTCCGTGTGCTCTTCGTCACTGGGGGCCTCTTCCCTCCGAAGTGGAAATTCCTCCCCACCACTCTCATCCCGGGGAGATGGATGAGGCTGTGTTTCTTGTGCTGCCTCCTCCCCAGACTCTGTATATTTCAAAAAAATAAAAAAATGTATATATTAGCATATTTGCAAATCAAGCTTTAAATGACTTAGCTTACGATACAATTACAAATGCAGAATCATTAATCCACTTTGAAATCTAACAAACAATCAATACGATTTCCGCATTTTCAAAACCGTGTTTGTGATATCTGTGGTCAATCTGAATGTTTTTGCGTTTGTTTTCAGTCTGTTTAAATGCACACCTAACCTATAGCCTAGATACTGATGTAACCGCAAAGTCATTGAATGCGTGTGAACAACGTTATAGCATTAATCTGATCCTTAAAGGGACATGAAACCCAATCTTTTATCTTTCATGATTTAGAAGCATACATTTATAGTCAACTTTCTAATGTACTTTTCTTATCTAATTAGCTTCATTCTCTGGATATTCTTTGCTGAAAAGCATATCTAAATATGCTTATAAGATGCTGATTGTTAGCTGAATATAGCTGCCTCCTGTGATTGTTTCACTGTGTGCATGGCTATTTCTTCATTAAAATATATCTCAAGAAGGATTCAAATTAGGTAATATAAGTACATTTGAATGTTTTGTCAAATTGTATTCGCTACCTCAATCAGGAAAGTAAAGGTTTGCGTATAGTGTCCCTTGAAATACATTTGTATGTGAATTTATTGTTCAATGAGCTTACCGTCAGATGAGAGTGGCAGGTTCCCAGTATCAATTCCTCCGATACCGACTATATCCACCTCGGAGATGCTGGGCCGCAACATTTCCTCCCATCGGCAGTACTCTATTTCCAGGGCAGGTCCGCCACCGGTTCCTGCGGCATGTCGGGCCTCCAGGCTTAACTTTTTCTTGAGATCCATCTTACAGTCCCGGTAGCGATGTTTTATCGAATCCAGATCTCTGTTCCGGCCACCCACTGCATTGACTGCATTTCTTATCTCATTCCAGAGCCTCCTCTTGTCAGTCGGGGTTGTCTTCTGGTGCTGCAGCCTCCTATGCCTGGCCATATAGGCCTCTACGAGGGCCTCCTTCTCCTCCATCGAAAACCTTGCCTCCCTAGTCGCCTTGGCCTTCCCCTGTGACGATGCCCTCTGTTTCCCGGACTGTGAAGCCCTACTCTGACCGCCACTGGGCCCAGCCACTTGTTCATCTTGAACCAAGTGGCTGGGTCCACCCACCGCTTCCACCCCCGCTTCCTGCCCCCCTTCCTGCTCCCCTTCCTGCCCTGTTCCTCTCCCCCTCCCTCTCCTCCCCCCTCTACCTGTTCCCTGCCTGGCCTCCATCTGTTCCCTAAACTAAACCCCAAATAATCAAACAAAAAGTGAGTGTGATGAAATGAAAGGGGGTCAAAATAAAGAACTAAAAAGACAAAAAAAGTGCTGAAAGTGTGAGAGGGATGTAAAAAAACAAAGAGGGTAAGGAGTATTTAAATAAACCAAAAGAAGAAGAAGACTAAAAGGAGGATATGTAAACTAAATGTAACTAGGGGATGGGTATGGGATGGGTATGGGGTATGGGATAAGAGTAAATGGAATGAAAGGGAATGGGACTACAGGGAATGGGGTATGTAGTGTAGTATGAGGGGGTAGGGGGTATGGAGTGTATGTAGTGTTATGGATAAGTGTATGTATGTATTGAATGTGTTTGCGTGTAAATGTGTTACGTGTACAGAAAAATCACTCGCTCGCTAACTCACACTACTACTAATTCTCACTAACACACTACTACTAATTCTCACTAACAAACACTCCCACTAACTCTCACTAACTACCACTAACTGACGCTCCCACTAACAACTCTCACTAACAACTCCCACTCCCACTAACTCACTCACGCTCCCACTAACAGACTCTCTCCCACTCCCACTAACTCACGATAACACTAACAACTGACTCTCTCACGCTAACACTAACTCACTCACTCACTCACTCACAATAATGCACCAACTCTCTAATCTTAAACCTCCAATCTCCAAAGACCCACCAGCAACACAGTCAAAGAAGCCCTGCTTGTATGGTGCTTATATACCCTGTGTAAATGTTTAATGATGTACCGATTAGCGTTGTAAATTGTGTTCAGGTGTGCTTTATTAGCAATTAGTATTAGTGCAATGTGTATTAGGTGTGTGAATTTACGCATGCTCATTTTGAGTTAGTATTTGTGGAATGTGTAGAATGCGATGATGTCATAGTGGTCGTTTTCTCTAACATTGTCCAATAGTATTCTTTTTAAATGTGAATTTGCGATGGTGTGTTATTAGTGAAGTGTTGTATATGTATGTTTGTCCTAATATATAGTGATATTGAATGCGATTATTTTTCTAGTGTATGTATATATGTTTTTTTCCTTGTTGTTATTTTGCGAATTTCCGCATCTTAAAGTATATGCGTATTCCCCGTATTAAATTTTATTAAAAATCCCCCCGCTTGTGAATGTGTAATGCTTGTGTGCTTTGTTGATTGATTGTTGTTGTGACATTTGCGGCGTGTTATTGTTGTGCATGATGTGGTATGCGTCATATGACCGAGCCGTGCGTATTCTCGCGAGATCGAGTGTTAGGCGAAAAAAGCTATTTTTTTGCTTTCCCATTGATCTCTATGGGAGACTGTCTAACGCGGCCAGGATTACGCGTGTGACATACACGCGTTAGGAGCATCGTTAGATGGTCTTATTTGAACTCTAAATACCGGAGTCAAACAATGCCGTGCGTTAGACATAAAACACGCGTGGCGTTAGCAGGCCATCTACCGCCGAACTCCAAATCTAGCCGTAAATAAATAGAATGACTGTAATAAATGAAGGAGAGAAGACAGGCTGTCCATTGTCTTTATCTATAAAGTTTTTGTATAATACAAGTTTCCCTTTTTTTTTCTTTCATAAATGCTGAATACGTCTCTGTAACAATAATCTAGGACAGGGGCATCATTAAGACTGAACTAGAACCCTGTGTGTTGCTGAGTAAGCATTGAAGTATTTTGGAATAGTGCCCCATCTTGGAGGGAGAAGGGGACCAATTGTATAAAACAACAAACCTTTTTCAGGCTCCTTCTTATGTCTATTCATAAAACTAGATGAAGTGGAGCACTGGTCATTGGCCTTGAGTCAATAAACTCAGTCAAAAAACGAATATCTAATGGAAAAAAAAACTTGGAGCAGCATCTGTCTGTTTGGGCACATAGCAGGTGCTTTAGTTTGAAGGAAAAATTCCTTTTAAATTATACAAAAAAAACAACCTTAATAACCGTCCACTCTAATATATGCACAAAATAATTCATAAAAGCAAGACACAACTGTGAGATGAGATGCTTTATTGGAGCAATATATTTTTTTTATTAATTCCACTTGCTTAAAGGGATTTGTTTCTCCCCTTGTGTTCCCAATGATCCATTTTACCTGTTGGAGTGTAAGACATTGTTTACACAAAAAGTTATGTAAACAAGAAGGTTTAGTAGAAATTACACCCCCAGTGGGGGTTGGGCAGAGAGAAAATGTTTTTTTATTTTTCATTGATCTCGTTAAGGGCCTGATATTCAAAACCTTGCCAGTGTTCTATCATTTTCTGATACCCCTGAGATTTTGCTACCTGGACACTGCGCATGCATTCCACAGATGTTCCTAAAACAGCTGTGGAATGAGTTGACATAGTTAGAGCATCCAAATTATGATGGATAGCAAAATAAGAATGGAGAGGATCTTTACTCTCCGCATACATCTTACAGGTTAAGTGGCCCTGCGCGCTCAAATTATTTTGGCTCCTCTCAAGTTGTTAGGGTGTAGCAAAGCTAATCTGCAAAAATAAATAGTTTTGTGATATTTAAGACCGTAAAGCTATACTTATTTGCGATCTTCACCAGCCTCTTCAGATCCTGTCTTTTTTTGAAAAGTGCATTATGGGCATGCTGTCCTATCACAGCACACCCGATAGCTCCATTGAACTAAATGCACTGCGCTCCCACACTAGTTAAAGCTGTCGGCTACTTTAGCCAGTGTGGGAGCATAGTACATTTAGTTCAATGGCGCTTTTGGGTGCTCTGTAATAGGACAACACACCCGTGACACACTTTTCAAGAAAGAGAGTATCACAAGAGGTAGAAAAGAAGAGGTGGATCCATCCAATACTTCCAAAACACTGTGAATTTATTGTAGCAATTTTCTTTCACAAACAGTTGTTGCAAAAAACTTCAGAGACACACACTTAAAACCATAGGAGCTGATGTGAGGTTCAGTTTCAGTCTTACATGTTTCGGCAGATCCTGACCGCCTTAATCATAGTCATAATCGTAATCGTTGGTCTATGATTAAGGCGGTCAGGATCCGCCGAAACATGTAAGACTGAAACTGAACCTCACATCAGCTCCTATGGTTTTAAGTGTGTGTCTCTGAAGTTTTTTGCAACAACTGTTTGTGAAAGAAAATTGCTACAATAAATTCACAGTGTTTTGGAAGTATTGGATGGATCCGCCTCTTCTTTTCTACTTCATGTAACTTGCAAACAGGAAGGAGTTGGCTCTCAGGATCACATCCCAAATTGGAAGGCAGGATCAGGTGCAGCTGTGACCGGGCGAGCTGTAAAATGTGGGACACAACAGGAACCGCGATTGTGGAGGTTGCAAGCGGACACTCTACACCAGGTAAGACCTCTTCCTTCTGCTTTGAAAGGAGTCAGATCCGGGAGGACAAACCAAGTGAGGCTGCCGCATGAAGAGCGGGGTGAGTGAGAGTGTATCTAACCGCATTTAGCAACCTGTACCTGTAGTTCATATAAGCTTGCTATAAAATAAAGGGGAATAACACACTGCACCTTATGTACTTGTGGCTAAGGGACTAAAGACATTGCACAGGGCAAACCTGGTTTTGCCATTTTTTCAGTATCACAAGAGACTGGTGAAGAACGCAAGTAAGTATTGCTTTGCGGGCTTAAATCTTGCAAAACTCTTTATTTTTTGCAGGTATCATTAAGTAAATGTTATATAACTCTGCACATAGTGCATAATCATGTAAGATTTATTTTTACGTATACTGTCCCTTTAACAAGGAAACAACTAAATTGTTTGTTGTTTTAATACAATATGTTTCTCTTTACGTTTACTTAGATTTAAGTAAGTTGTTTTTTTACTTAAGGAGCACTGTTTCATATCCCTTTAAGGGGAAACTAGGTTTACAGTACACTGTCCCATGGCCACACCCCAAAATGTCCATGGTTAGCCCCTCATTTGTGTCTGCAAGTTCTCAAAGGTAAGCCTTGTTTTATATATTAAGACTCATTTTCAAATATTTGTCGGCTTCACTGTCGAATGATGCAGGATGCTGCTTAAGGAACAACTGCCGCAAATACAAGATCCAGCATTGCAGCAATCTTAGTTTAGGCTTCCACATGGACCCTTTCCATTGCCTATAGAGCGTACCAATTTCTCGGCGAGACATCAGTCAAAGTCGCCCTGGGATCAGCTCAGGCTATGGATGACATAGCACAACTTACACCACGCTCTCCTTATGACGCGCCAACGCCCACCGGAAACCAGCAAGACTCATTTTCTATAACAAAAGAGACATACAAACATTTTACATTTACAAAAATTTACATTGACCTTGTTTTTAATTGGATTTTCAAAGTTGTCTGCTTAGCAATATAATATTGTTTCATGTGTACCCTGCACAACTATTAGTAACCAAGATTACTAGTTGTGCGCTAAACCCGGTGAGTAAATAACGCAAAAAAATTAGCGGTATCGCACTCTCCATAGCGCTGCCATTACAAGTTACTGAAAAACCTTCTTTTGTTGTGCGATATGGTACGATAAGCTCCATACCGCACAAAAGCCAAGGCCTGACTTGATGTGCTTGTGCACGTTTTCCCCAATAGACATCAATAGAAAGAAAGTGTTAGAAAAAACTAACACCTGCAATCGCGGAATGGATATCGCTATAACCCAACCCCATTGATGTCTATGGGGAAAAGAAAGTTATATATAAATCTAACACCCTAACATAAACCCCTAGTTTAAATACCCCTAATCCGCCACCAACCGACATTGCCAACACTAATTAACGTTATTAACACCTAAACCGCTGCCCTCTGACATCACCAACACTAAATAAACCTATTAACCCCTAAACTGCCGGCCCCCCATATTGCTACTAATAAAATTAAGTTATTAACCCCTAAACTGCCAGCCTCCCACATCGCTACTAATAAAAAAAATGTATTAACGCCTAAACCACCGCCCCCCCCCACATCACTATTAATAAAATAAAGTTATTAACCCCTAAACCGTCGACCCCCCCACAACGCCAACACTAAATAAACCTATTAACCCCTAAACTGCCAGACCCCCACATCACAAAACACTAAATTAAGCTATTAATCCCTAAACTTAACACCCCCTAACTTTAAATTAAACACAATATAACTATCTTAAAATAAATAAAAACTTACCTGTGAAAAAAAAAAACTAAGATTAAACTATAAATTAACCTAACATTACTATTTAAAAAATAAATAAAATAAAATAAAAATAAAAAATGAAAAAAATTACAATATTAAAAAATCCTAACACTACGGCACCATCTTCTATCTTCTTCCCGGAGGTGCGGAGCAGTCTTCAGTGATGATTTGAACAGCGGATTTAAGCAGCTCTCATCCCTATTGACTGATTTAAATATGTCAGCCAATACGAATGGATAGATTAGGGCATTTTTTTATTTTAATGGACACAAAAGAGCTGATTGCCCTTTTAAGGGTAATGCCCATACAAATGCCCCTTTAGTGGCAATGGGTAGCTTAGTTTTTTTTTAGACTTAGGTTTTTTTATTTTGGGGGGTTGGTTGAGTGGGGGGGGGTTACTTTTAGGGGGGACTTTGTAATTTTTGCAGGTAAAAGAGCTGTTTAACTTAGGGCAATGCCATAGAAAGGCAATTTTAAGGGCTATTGGTAGTTTATTGATAGATTAGGGGGTGTTTTTATTTTGTGGTGGCTTTTTTGTTTTTATAGGGCTATTAGATTAGGTGTAAAGTGTATTATTTTGGATAATTTTGTTTATTATTTTGTAATCTTAGATTTTTTTTTATTTTTCGTAATGTTAGTGGTTTTTTTTTGTAATGTTAGATTATTTTTAACTTTTGTAATTTTAGTGTTTGTTTTTTTGTAGTGTTTGGGTTTTTTAAATTTTTTCGTAGTGTTCGGATTTTTTAAGTTTTTTAGTTTTTTTTTTTTTTTTTTAATAGTAATGTTAGGTTAATTGATAGTTTAATCTTAGGTTTTTTTTTCACAAGTAAGTTTTTATTTATTTTAAGATAATTTAAAGTTAGGGAGTCGTTAGGTTTAGGGGTTAATAGTTTAATTTAGTGTTTTGCGATGTGGGGGGCGGCAGTTTAGGGGTTAATAAGTTTAGTCTAGTGTTAGTGATGTGGGGGGCCAGCGGTTTGGGGGTTAATAGTTTTTTTTACAGTAGTAGGGATGTGGGGGGGCGGCAGTTTAGGGGTTAATAGGTTTATTTAGTGTTGGCTATATGGGTGGGCAGCGGATTAGGGGTTAATACTTTCATTTAGTGTTGGAGATGTGGGTGGGCGGTGGATTAAGGGTAAATAGGTTTTATATAGTATTTGCGATGCTGGGGATGGAGGTTTAGGGGTTAATAGTGTAGTTTATGGGTGTTAGTGTACTTTGTAACATTTTTGTTATGAGTTTTGTGAAACATTTTTGTTTCACAAAATCCATAACTACTGGTCTCAGATAGCGGAATTGATCATGGCAGTATTAGCTATAATGCTAGCATAATAGCCAGACCGCACAACCTGTAATACAGGCGCAATGAAAAACCCGCACTCAAAAGTTATTTTTTGAGTGTGGAATGGAGAGTTGTGTAAATGCTAAAATGCTAGAGGTATAGCTGTACCGCCACAACTTGTAGTATGGGAGACTTTTATATTCCGCGTGCAATGACCAATTTTTTTAGCCGTACTGCAACACTTGTAATCGTGCTGAATATTATTTCCAGAAATGCCCCACTAATGAATCTGTAGAAAAATATCTAATGTGACATACTGCCAAACAGCTGCACACATTGCTACTAGTATCACTTTGTACAGGGCATTTTAGTTTTTTCACCCCCCCCCAATACAAAATTCTGTAGATGCACATGGGTGTGTAATACATTGTATTGAGTACCGTGTCAATCTCTTCACTAATAAGTAATTTAGAGAGTGACAGCTCATTGAACAAGGTGATATAAATTAGGGCTCCTTGAAAATGCATTAGACAATGTGATGTTACATGAGGATTCTTGAAAACGTATTAGACAAGGTGTTGGGTTCTTACCTGGAGTTCAATGCCACCCCAGTCTTGGCAAAAGTCGAGGGTAAAGACTTCAGTCTCAGCATCCCACGTGGCTGCAGCCCTCTAGATGCGCACTGCTTAGATTTAAATGGGCCTTGTCCTAATAACCGGACCCCCCCCCCCTGATGACTCTGGTGGGGGAGTTCCTATAAAAGCTCACTCAGCCCACCACTCTTGCATTCCCTACCTTGTTCCTGATTCCTGAAAGACAAAACATATTTTCCTTGTTCCTGTATATGCTCATCTTGTTCTAGAGACCAAGCATACTTACCTTATACCTGTGTATGCTCACCATGTTTCAGAGACCAAGCATACTTACCTTGTATCTGCATATGCTTATCTTTGTTCCACAGACCAAGCATACTTACCTCACCTGTGTATGCTCACCTTGTTCCAGTGACCAAGCATACTTACCATTCAACTGTGTATGTTCACCTGGTCCCTAAAAGCTAAGAAGACTTGCCTGATACCTGTGTATGCTCACCCTTTACCTTAAGCTATGCCTGCTGTACCTATCAGGTATCCCGTGACAGGCTCACCAACAGTGGCCACTGGGTATCCTGTGCCTGCTTAGAATTCTGTGTCTACTATACCAGTGACAGCCTTCCCCAAATCAACTGTGTCTGCTGTACATATCTAGTGTCCTGTGAAAGTCTAACCAACAGTACCTGCTGGGTATTCTGTGCCTGTTGAGAATCCTGTGTCTACTTTCTTCCTACTTTCTTCTTACCAGCTGTGCCTGCTATATCTATGAGTTATTCTATGACAGCGTTCTGTATTGAACCTATGTTCAAACTTGCTTTTTCTGTGATCTTCAATTTGAACTACCAACTGTTCTTTTGCTTATCAATTAGCAAAGCTTTTAAAAGGCTTTAATTGTTCTCTGTATCTGTTCCAACATACTGAGTTACACACACCCTAACCTCCTCACACAAGGTGATGGTATATGGAGTTCCTTGAAAATGAATTGGACAAGGTGATTTTACATGGAGTTCCTTGAAAATGCATAAGACAAGTTTATGTTATATTGGGTTCCTTAAAAATTCATTAGATATGATAATGTTGCATAGCGTTCCTTGATAATTCATTAGACAAAGTGATGTTACATTGTGTTCCTTGAAAATTCATTAGATAATGGATTGTTAAATATGGTTACTTGAAAATGTATTAGACAAGGTGATGTTACAAAGGTTCGCTTCAAAATTCATTAGACAAAGTGATGTTAAATTGGGTTCCTTGAAAATTCATTAGACAAGGTGATTTTAAATGGGGTTTTCTTGAAAATAGTTACTATAGGTTATATATATTGGCCATATTATGCAGCTATTATGCAAATATCTTTTTGTTGAGTGTTCACTTCAAATGGCCTTTGCACTTGGTTAAATCTAGAATGACACTATTATTGCAGAAGAAAGTAGGGAAATTAGATGGTAATTATACAGAGAGACTCAGTGAAGGGATGGTGTTTTTATTAAACTGTAGTGGAAATATGTCATTGGTTAAAAACTGATTGGGATAGATGGTCTGGGGTTGAAGTAGAAGAGAAGAAAGGAATAAGTTGTGATGAAAAAGGATCAAGTGGACAGAATTTGAGGCAAGAATGGAAACAGGACTGGATATCCAAATACAATGTAGCATATTATTTATTAAACCCTTCACTACCCGGAATTTCAGAGAAAAACTTGCCTAAAATACCGAAGAATTTTTAGCATTTTTGCTTTCTTTCTATTTAAACAGAAATAGAGCCTTTTTTTATTTACCTATCAAAACTATATATTTTTATAGTAGACAACCCAAGGTATTGATCTAGGCCCATTTCGGTATATTTCATGCCACTATTTCACTGCCAAATGTAATCATATTAAAAAAAAATGTTTACTTTTTCACAAACTTTGGGTTTCTTACTGAAATTATTTACACATAACTACTACAGTCATAATAAAAATGATTGTAAAAGGTTTTTTGGGGTCCCCTTTGTTCAGAAATAGCAGACATGCATGGTTTTGCAATTAGAAGTCAGCTAATTGCAGCTGTGTACCACACTTCTGAAATTCCCGGTAGTGAAGGGATTAATTAGTTATCTGGTAAGGGAATTAGTATTTTAATACATGGATTATCCTCCAATCTGACACTTTCCACCTCCCTAATCCCTCCCAAACAGCTCTCTCCTTTGCCACACCCACACTCCTGACTGCTAAACTACATACTGGCAGACAGTCTGCCAGTATGTAGTTTTGGGGTTTTTATATTTTTTTTAAATAAAATTAATTTTAATTATTTATTTATATTTCCGCAGTGTAGGATCCCCCTTAAAATCCCACCTTCCTGATCCCTCCCAAACAGCTCTTTAACCCCCTCAATGGTGTCCACCATCTTAGGTATGGGCAGCTATCTGCCAGTACCCAGTTTATAGATGTATTTATTTATTAATTATTTTATATTCATATTCATATTTGTTTTCTGTAGTGTAGCATTATTTTCCTCCCTCTCCTATTCACACCTTTTTTCTGCAGTCTAGGGTCCCTCCTATTTCCTCCCACTCCCTTCCCCCCCCCCACCACTGTGCCGCCCACACACCCACTTCCCTCCCGATCCTCCCACCGGCACATAAAGATGTTCGTTACAGACAGCGACACAGACCGTGTCACAATTAGGCATTTGCCTTCATATGGAACCAGAGAAGCTCAGGAACGGCACTTTACAGCTGAGGCTGCTGTAAGTTCCTGAAGCTAGGACGTATATATAATTATATATATATACAGTATATATATATATATATATATATATATATATATATATATATATATATATATATGTAATGCAGTATGATGGGAAAAGTACCGCATGACATGTATTTATACATCATTTTGGGTCAAGGGGTTAAGGGACATAAAAGTAAAAAATAAATTATTCAGATTAATCCAATTTTGTTTTGTGAACCTTTTCAAAATAGTTTCATTATCAAATGTACTAGGCCCAGGAACAGCAATGCATTACTGGGAGCTAGCTGCGGATAGGTGGCTATGCACAAGTGCCTTTTGTCATTGTATCACCAGGAGCCCAATTTTCTAAAGCTCTCTGGTCTGGACTCAACAGAATTAAGAGGCCCCTCAGAGATTGTGTTAAAGTCAACGTTTACCTAGGGAACAGTGTAGTTCACTAACATACCTTATGTTAAGGAGAGGCAATTACTTTACAATATAATGCTAAGTTAAATAAAGAGAGGATTGATCAGCTTTGCTGCTCTGAAGATAAGTTTGACTATGTGTTAACCCCTTAAAGACTTAATGGTCTTTCTATGGGAGTGATGTTTTCAATAGCATGGTTTTGCTGCTAGGCGGCGACACCATGCTATTTTATCAAGCCTTCAGGAGGGAGGGTCTAATAGCACGGTCTTGTCACTAGTGGTCGTTATGGGGTTAACTACTTTTATTACAACATTCATTTTATTTTTACACTTTATTGTCTCTTTAAAATGATATAACACTTCCATTTTCTAAGCTTACTCTGTGTTCAGATGCAGCCATTGGTAGAGGTGGATCCATACAGTATAGAAGGAAACGGCATAAAATACTAGTTAATGCCACTTGGCATCCAAAACTATCACTCAGCAATATCTGCAGGAAAAAAACCTGTAGTTAAGTTATAGTCCTGACAACACAGGACAATATTGCATGTACTGTATATATCTTTCTAACCTTCCATGTAGAATTGCATAGATCTCAGCATTTTATTATTATCTTTGATATCCTCATATGTAAATATATCTAGTAAGAACTGTATTGGATAAGGAGTAATATCCTTATAAACATTTAAAGCCATTGAAAAAAAAAAATCCAGTTGCATGAAAAATGTATGCAATTAATTTAAGAAATGAATCAATAACATAACATATAAATATGTAGAGATATACTGTAAATGGATTGTGAATACATATAGCTGCTGAATAAATGCATGCCGAACATACATACTATCAATGTTCCTTTATACTAAGCAATCATAACTAGGACTATATTGCTTTCCATTTCTTGGACATATAAGCTGATACAAATGCATTATGGTTTTGATGCAAATGAGCTAAAGTGAAAAGTATATCAGAAGCATCTGTGTGCTCATAAGTTCAAAGTAAAGTTCCCTGACTCAAATGACACTAATTTAATTTACCAGAGCTTAATTTTAAATTAGGATTTTTGATTTTGGTATTTTTTATTAATTTGTTAGTAAAATAGTCTTTTTTTATTTTATGTAATTGGGGTTAATTTAGGGGGTGTTAGGTTACGGGGCTTAGTGATTAGATTAATTCTTTGCGCTGTGGGGGGTGGCGGTTTAGGCGTTAATAGGTTAAATAGGTACTTTGCGTTGTGGGGGATGGCGGTTTATATGTTAATAGGTTAAATAGGTACTTTGCATTGTGGGGGGATGGCAGATTATGGGTTAATAACTTTATTAGATACTTTGTGATATGGGGTTGGCGGATTAGGGATAAATACATTTATTAGGTACTTTGCAATGTGGGGGTTGGCGGATTAGGGTTTAATGGTTTAAATAGGTAGATTGCGTTGTTGGGGGTGGCAGTTTAGAGGTTAATACATTTTATTATTAGTTGTGACGTAGGGGGATGGCGGATATAGGGGTTTTGAGGTGTCAGGTTTATTTTTGGGAGGCGGGCTCGATTTCAATGGGAACTAGGCATCAAAAAGCTCATTTTTTCCTCTTTTACACCTAGTTGAGCTGGGTGTAATTTTTGTTAATGTATCGACAGCCCCCGACAGTGTATTAACGGTTTGCATGGTCATTGGAAACCTAGTATAGTTTATAGATTAGCGGCTTCTAATACTTTCTATGGGGCGAAGAAATGTTTTCGCCAGGCGGAGTCCGGTTGCAGAAATTGAGGTATAACGAGCCATTGGAAGCCGTCAAACGAAATTGCTTCCGACAGCATATTTATCATTTTGCGAGCACACGCAAACCTAATTACGGAAATGAGCCCACAGTTGGTACAGTGAGATACAGGTTTGTGCAAAATATGGGGCTCATTACTTTAAATGGTATAAATTGCTTCTTTTTACAAAACTCTTTTTACAATGTGAGAAATGTTTCAAAATGCACGATAATGACTGTGAAAAACCTAAGCCCTTTTTAAGTGATATATTAAAGGGCCAATATGGTCAAAAAATTACATGCTCTAATCCATTAGAGCATGTAATTGTAAGACTACCAACCCTGCATTACTGTGTTTTTAACCTCTGCAATGGTGTTAAACATACAGCAGAAATATTTACCAGGACTAGCGGTGCACTGCTGGTCCTGACCAGAAAATGCCCCTGATCCAATCAGCAGCAATTGTTGCACATCAGTCGTGCAGCTAGCACTGCTGATTGGATCCGCAGTGAAGTAGAAAACACCCTCAAACCAGAAATAGATGTGCTCCAGCAAAAATTTTATGACACGCGGTACATAATTCTTCATTTCAACACAGTATGTAGCTGCCAAATGTAAGAATTCATGAATTGCTTCAAGATCCATTTCATGCGAATAGAAGAGTACAGTGAAGTCACATCAATAGTGAGCCAAATATACTCATCTTCCCATCTAAAACCATAAAAAATATAAAAGACATGTGTGATGTCCCTTAGATAACTTGGGACTGTAGCTACCAAGGATTGCAACAAGTTGTCAAGTCATTTGCTAAGCGGTTCAAAGAGAGAAACTATGTCCTAAACAATTGGGTGTCCCTACACATCCTCTAAATCAGTGGTCTCAAAGTACCAGCCCTGGGGCCATGTACGGCCCTCAAGATAGTTTAATATGGCCCTCCCTTGTTTATTAGGTACATTATTAAGTACATTATTAATTTGGCACCATCATGTTTTTAGGGTTCTACAAAGTTTAACAAGTTGATGTTCTATAAAGGCACTCACAAGATAAATATACAAGCATGCATTGTCCAGTGCAGACTCCCATTATGCACTGCTTGGATGAATGTCACATTTTATTCAGCTCCAGAATTATATCTTCACTTGGCACTTACAAGATAAACATACACTGTGTATGTCTATTGTGGACTACAGCTCCTATCATGCACTAGTGCTTGTCACTTCCAGTTTCTAGTTTATTCAGTTCCAGAGCACTCACTCTGTTCAAGTGGCCTCCATAGGAGAAGAACATGGGAAAGGGCCAGTGTTCCCCTGGATACAATGCGCTTTACCACTGTTCTAAACCCTCATTGACCTTAGGTAGGTGATAGAATATAGAAATCTTCTGTGCTAAACATAATAATGGTAGTTTTGTCAATATGCCCTTCCATCAGGACATCATCCAGAGGATGTCTATCTCAAACCTCAGAGGATTAAGCTGGAACACTTCATATGTTTCACCATCACTAAGCTGTCTAAGAGCTTCACTCACATAATCCTGGAGATTTAATATTACTACACGCTGTCCATTATTCGCTTGTCTGATGACTATAGATTATTTCGTTTTTGCCTGCAAAGTTGTTATTGCCTCTGTCATCCTTAGTTAAAGAACAATCTACACCTATGTGTTTTCTTAAACTGCAAATAGCCTCCTGCACCCCTTTCTATATTATGCAGCAGGAACAGTAAAAAACTCATAACATTACAATTTGGGCTGCATATGGTGTCCAATCACAAAAGGCTCACTAGTTGGATTCAACAGACTGTCAATGTTATTAAGCACAGTGCCTAGATGCAGCCCAGATCATGATGTCATCAGTGGGTGGTGGTTGGCAGCCATTTCAAAGTGGCCAGAAACAATATTCAGAGTTTGTGCTATATCTGAATATTAGCTTGTGATTTGTTAGCAGGGGTTCTTTTATTCTGAGGGGCGGGGATATCAGTTAAAAGAATAAACATAAAACAATATACTCTGTTGTATTTTATGAACACACCTAACTTTCATATCAGACTGTTATTTCCATGGACATTATTGAATAATGAAATGCTAAGGGACATTTGTCTACAACATCAAGGATACAAAGGGTTAAATTCACACTGACCTACAGTTACCAGCTTATCCAGTTCAGAGGTGACAAGGCAGAGATAAGTGGAAACCAGTTGGAAATCTGATGAACCACTGTATGTAAACAATAGATCAAAAGGATACCACAGGATTCACTAAGACATTTTACAACCCAATATTTAGCATTTCAGCACAGATTGCCGTTTCATCACAGATAGTGTACAAGGCCCTGATTTTATCTCAGTTCCTATCACCAATAGCCTAAGGACGTCACATTCTACCCCCCTGATCTAATGATGTAATCTGGTCTCTGAAGAATTTATAGAGTGTGGGCTGGGCTGGGCTATGTGAGAGAATGAATGACTATATAAGTTAGTTGCCATTGTAGGCTAGGCTAAGCTCTCTTCTCACTCACCTCTCCCCTTCCATCTCTCTCTCTTCCCCTTTCCACCTTTCCTTTCCTCCCCTTACATTAGTCAGTAACTTGTTTCTATGTAAATACTTATTTTCTGTCTAATAAAAGATATAATTTCTTAAAGCAGCGTCCTGATTTCCGAAGATAAAGGTAATATTAGTGAGGAAATAGTAACTAAAAAGTTAGCAGATTCTACATACTCATTTGAGAAAACAAAGCTGCAATTTTCATTGAAAAAATTATTCTTATATACGAGGCTTTATAATCATGTAGTTTACAATTTGTGTTTAATATCCCTTTAAGTTAGCTCTCTTATAGAAATATTTCTTGAAAAGGAAAATGATATCTCTTTGAATAGGATAATAAGTAGATCCAGGTTTAAATTCTATATATATTAATGTTCAACCTCAACATATTAAATCAAATGTCATATAATCATTTTGCATTGTTAGTTTTATTTTGCTGCACTTGTCTTTTATTTTTCTATAACTGTTTTACGTTTACTTTTGTGCATATATTAGAGTGGATTGTTTTACAGAGCAAGTTTTTTCCCTGTATTAATTATAAATGCTTGGTCAAGGTTTAAATGAAAAACCATGGTGCACACCCAGCTAGTCATTCTTTTTCCTCTATAACGTTTCTGAGATACCTCTTCTATCTACATGTTTGATATGTTCTTGTGATTGTATTTATTTCAAATGCTTGGCGGTAAGTTCTTGTTTCATGTGAGATATTTAAAGGGATATGAATACCACAACTTTTATTTTGTGATTCAGACAGAGCATACAATTTAAAAAAAAGTTTCCAATTTACTTCTATTATCAAATTTGTTTTGTTCCTATGATATTCTTTGTTGAAGAGATACCTAGATAGGTGTCTGGAGCACAATATGGCAGGAAATATTGCTGCCATCTAGTGCTCTTGCAAATGGATAACATTCTTACAATACAGCTGCAATATATTGCTCCAGACATGTGTATGCTCATGAGCATTCATCCGTGTTTTTCTACAAAAGATATAAAGAGAACAAAGACAATTTAATAATAGAGATCAAAAGTAAGTTGTTTAAAATTGCATGCCCTATCTGAAGCATGAAAAATCATTTTTGGTTTTGTGTCCTTTTAAGAAAAACTATAGATGCTAATACAAAAAATGCCCATTAACAATACTCAGAAAGATAGGTAAATCTACGCTCAATTCATTTCAAACATCCTCTCTGCTTTACAGTATGGTCTCTAAGCAATCTCACAAGCATCTACAAATCTAGCCATATGTGCCCTTAGTCATGTCTAATTGCTTGTGCATAAAAGTCATATTTAAATAATTGAACTGGCGGCAAACACAAGGATAAGACAATGGTGATACCTGCGGGTCATTTTTCTTACTACAATCAATAAATGTAATTTATAACATAGCACCTGTGTAATAATTAAACATATATATATATAAAAATGATATATAGAACATATATTAAACACAAATACCTGCAAATGATTAATTTATCAGAAAGACATTTTCTTTATTATTACCAAAAGTGATACATTTTCCCATTAAGACCTTTAGGGGATTTAGAATGTAATGCTTACTAGATATTGCAAAGCAAAGAAAGAAAAATAAGAGAAAAAAAGTTACCTGTGCACTATCCCCAAATTTATGCAAAAAC
This sequence comes from Bombina bombina, assembly GCF_027579735.1. Classification (NCBI taxonomy): domain Eukaryota; kingdom Metazoa; phylum Chordata; class Amphibia; order Anura; family Bombinatoridae; genus Bombina; species Bombina bombina. The sequence goes on along the minus strand of NC_069503.1, from coordinate 1,042,473,035 downwards.
TTTTTTTTAGTACCATATTTTATCTAAAGTATGTGATATTCAGCAAGAAGACAAACTTTAAAAGAAGGTTCTACATACATTTTAATTTGTGTGATGCATTTAATATCATATATACTGGACACCCATACATTTGTTGTCTCTACAACCTTTAAAGAACAACTCTGATGAGAGCAATTTGTGGACTTTTGTTAACTTCAGATATTTAACATTTCAGGGACATACTATTGGGTGGCTGAGCGTAATGCTGATTACATATTCCAAAGCAAAAAACAAAAAAATAAAGCCTGCACACATGTGCTAGTTTAAATGGGCTCCTGAAAGGGCAAACCTCAGCCACATTTTACAAGCAATAGAAAATGTCTACCTCCACACTAACCCTAAAATTAAAAGGGGGTCTACCTCCCCACTAACCCTAAAATTAAAAAGGGGGCTACCTCCACACTAACCCTAAATATAAAGGGGGGCTGTCTCCACATTAAGCCTAAATTAAAAGGGGGGGCTACTTCTACACTAACCCTAAATTAAAAGGGGCGGGTAGGAATTATTTAAATTTCAGTAAAGTGTGTAGGTAGGTAACTGTTTCCTCTTGTAAGTAAAATTTGGATGCTTGGATGTTATAGGACAAGATGTTTGTCTGTGAAGGACTCAAAGTCACATCTATGTATGACTATATGTGTATGTACTGTGTATATATATATATATATATATATATATATATATATAATTATATATATATATGTGTGTGTGTGTATGCATGTGTACATATGTACTGTATTTGCACACATACATACACATATTTACATACACACATGAAAATACACACACAAATATATATATATATATATATATATATATATACACACACACGTCGGATGTCACGCTGGTATTACAAGTTGAAAGTAAACACGATCGCTTGAGCACAATTGAAGTTAATGTGTTGTGTGTCTGAATAGCACAACCTCAGAGCTCTGGTTAACTGTTTTCGCAAAACAAAAAAGTGTCACAAAACACATAAAAAATACATTACTAAGTACAGTTACACTCATAATAACATTATCTAATAAAAATTATTAAAAAACATATTGTACAAAAAAGTTATAAGGGCTCGAAGATATGAGGTCTCGTGTGTTAGAAAAAAAAAGGCAGGCATAGGGCTTAACATAGAGAAACATACATATACATGTCTAAATATGTGTATTTATGTTTGTGTATATATATATATATATATAGCACTACTGATGCAGAGAGGGACACTCGCGGAACATGCAGAAATAGTGTGTTCTCGCCACTGTTATCGAGATTGCAGCAGAAAGAGGGCCAGGACAGCAGAAGAGTACAGGGCTTAAAGGGACACTGAACCCAATTTTTTTTCTTTCGTGATTCAGATAGAGCATGCAATTTTAAGCAACTTTCTAATTTACTCCTATTATCAATTTGTCTTCGTTCTCTTGCTATCTTTATTTGAAAAAGAAAGCGTCTAAGCTTTTTTTTGGTTAAGTACTCTGGACAGCACTTTTTTATTGGTGGATGAATTTATTCACCAATCAGCAAGAACATCCCAGGTTGTTCACCAAAAATGGGCTGACATCTAAACTTACATTCTTGCATTTCAAATAAAAATACCAAGAGAATGAAGAAAATTTGATAATAGGAGTAAATTAGAAAGTTGTTTAAAATTTCACGCTCTATCTGAATCATGAGAGAAAAATTTTGGGTTCAGTGTCCCTTTAAGTTTCAAATAAATTCATCTCTGGATTTTCATTTTGCTATAGTAGGTATTTGCTTAGATTTGTTAGCCTGGGCCCAAATCACAAGAAGATGTACAACATTGCTTTTTTCTAGAAAGTGAAGACACAGAGACTGATGAGGGACTAGGGGAGGGATGAAAAGATAATCACTTAAAAGAAAAAAAAACCTTTGAATGCAAGTCACTCTAAAATGACCTTATCTCCAAAAGGTCACTATAAAATATCACAAAAAAAAGAGTGCATATAAAGAAAACAAATAGAATGGGTGCATATAAAGAAAACAAATAAAATACAATGAATTGCAATAAACATAAAAATTAAAAATTAAATAATATATGCAATTTTATAAATACGTTATTTACCACAGGTGGTTTAGAATTATGTTCTTAAAATGATATCAATACACACTAAATTGTAAATATTAAGCTTAGTCCCATAAAAATGCAAACTGTGCAACTGTTTCAGTTATTTGCACATTTTAGAAATTTTTATGATTTTCCTTGTATGTGAAATAATATATTTCTAATTGCTCAGTTGAAAAAGCGTAGTTAGTTATTAAATAGCATTGCTGTGTTCCTTAAAAAAAGGAAGCCGTACGCTCTGTGTCCAGTGACCCACTTTAACAACAGTGTACGTTAATTAAACAATGTTAAGTTCCAATGTCTCTATAATATATGGCCCCATATCGGTCTTATATCCAATCCACTTACTTGAAGGACTTTTTTGTGTACTCACTCCCCTCCACAGGTATCAGCTTTCAATATTACATCTAGCAGATTGGCGTCTCCCTTCCAGTTACTGCCTGATGCCCGGTCTTCACTCTGAGTTTGGATTACGGAGCCTTCTCTGGATGGAACTGAGGGACCTCTTTCTTTAGCAACACTTTGTAATTCCTTATAAGCGCTTGTAGGATAAAAAGTTTGTCAGACTCCAAACTATTAAGGTTATGGCTTATTCAAAAGTAATTGATTACTACACTATCAATCTACGTGTTTCAGCAATAACGCCTTTATCAAGATGTTATGGATTAATACTATTATGCAATTTATATGCTAACTATTCATTTCCTTTTCATTTAAAGGGACCATGTCTGCTTTTAGTATATTCATTATCATTTCACAAAATTTTCATAATTACATAATAAGTTAATGAAAACATATCTATACATAGACATTAATTAAAAAATGTCTTAAATTTAATATATAAATTAATTGATAATAAAATAACCACTAGGGATAATATCCTAAAATCCTATTACTAAAAAGGTAGCATGTTTCATGCAGATATATACAGTACATAGAAAGAGCAAAAACCCACACCTCTTTAATTATAAAAAATAATCGGCTAGATTACGAGTTTTGCGGTATGAGTAAAAAAGCAGCGTTAAGGCTCTTTTTCACTACCGCTGGTATTACAGGTCTTGCAGGTTTAGGGGCACTGCACACTTTTTTGGCCGTAACACAATGTAACTACAGCAGCTTTTAAAAAGTCCTTTTTCAATGGGACTTCCACAGCGCCGGTATTACAAATCTACCTGGGAGGCCAAAAAGTGAGCGGTACACACTATACCGTCAAGTTCCATACCGTAAACTGAAAGTCAGTAGTTATGGGTTTTATGCTACAAAGCGAACATAAAACTCAGAACTAAAGTGCTAAAAAGTACACTAAACACCCATAAACTACTTATTAACCCCTAAACCGAGGCCCTCCCGCATCGCAAACACTAAAATAAAATTATTAACCCCTAATCTGCCGCTCCGGACATCGCTGCCACTTTAACAAACATATTAACCCCATAAACCGCCACACTCCCGCATCGCAAACACTAGTTAAATATTATTAACCCCTAATCTGCCGTCCCCGACCTCGCTACCACCTACATTGTACTTAATAACCCCTAATCTGCCGCCCCCGACACCGCCGACACCTATATTGCACTTATTAAACCCTAATCTGCTGCCCCTAGCATCGCCGCCACCTACCTACATTTATTAACCCCTAATCTTCAGCCCCCAACGTCACCGCCACTATACTAACGTTATTAACCCCTAACCCTAAGTCTAACCCTAACACCCACTAACTTTAATGTCATTAAAATAAATCTAAATAAAGCCTACTATTAATAACTAAATAATTCCTATTTAAAACTAAATACTTACCTGTAAAATAAACCCTAACCTAGCTACAATATAACTAATAGTTACATTGTATCTAGCTTAGGTTTTATTTTTATTTCACAGCTAAGTTTGTATTTATTTTAACTAGATATAAATAGTTATTAACTATTTACTAACTACTGTACCTAGCTAAAATAAATACAAATTTACCTGTAAAAGAAAAACCTAACCTTAGTTACACTAACACCAAACCTTACACTACAATTAAATAAATTACATTTATTAAATGCAATTAACTAAATTACAACAACAAAAAAACTAAATTACACAAAATAAAAAATAAATTATCAAATATTTAAACTAATTACACCAAATCTAATAGCCCTATCAAAATAAAAAAGCCCCCCCCAAAAAAAAAAAAACCTAGCCTAAACTAAACTGCCAATAGCCCTTAAAAGGGCCTTTTGCGGGGCATTGCCCCAAAGAAATCAGCTCTTTTACCTGTAAAAAAAAAATACAAACACCCCCCAAATAAAATCCTAACTAAAAAAACCTAAGGGCATTTGTATGGGCATTTAGCTCTTTCCCACCCAAACCCTAAGCTAAAAATAAAACCCACCCAATAAACCCTTAAAAAAACCTAACACTAACCCCTGAAGATCCACTTACAGTTTTTGAAGGCTCGACATCCATCCTCAATGAAGCCGAGAGAAGTCTTCATCTAAGCGGCAAAAAGTGGTCCTCCAAACAGGCAGAAGTCTTCATCCAGACGGCATCTTCTATCTTCATCCATCCGGCGCGGAGCGGCTCCATCTTCAAGACATTCGGCGCGGAGCATCCTCTTCTTTCCACGGCTCTTCTCGAATGAAGGTTCTTTTAAGTGACGTCATCCAAGATGGCGTCCCTTGAATTCCGATTGGCTGATAGAATTCTATTGGCCAATCGGAATTAAAGGTGAAAAAATCCTATTGGCTGATGCAATCAGCCAATAGGATTGAGCTTTAATCCTATTGGCTGATCCAATCAGCCAATAGGATTGAGCTCGCATTCTATTGACTGTTCCAATTTTTTTTAAGGGTTTATTAGGTGGGTTTTATTTTTAGCTTAGGGTTTGGGCAATGGGGAGCTTAGTTTTTTTTAGTTAGGATTTTATTTGGGGGGTTTGTTGTGTGGGTGGTGGGTTTTACTGTTGGGGGGTAATTTTTATTTTACAGGTAAAAGAGCTGATTTCTTTGGGGCAATGCCCCGCAAAAGGCCCTTTTAAGAGCCATTGGCAATTTAGTTTAGGCTAGGGTTTTTTTTTTTCATTTTGGGGGGCTTTTTTATTTTGATAGGCTATAAGATTAGGTGTAATTAGTTTAAATATTTGATAATTTCTTTTTTATTTTGTGTAATTTAGAGGTTTTTTTTGTAATTTAGTTAATTGTATTTAATAAATGTAATTTATTTAATTGTAGTGTAAGGTTAGGTTTTATTTCACAGGTAAATTTGTATTTATTTTAGCTAGGTAGTTAGTAAATAGTTAATAACTATTTACTAACTAGTCTACCTAGTTAAAATAAATACAAACTTGCCTGTGAAATAAAAATAAAACCTAAGCTAGATACAATGTAACTATTAGTTATATTGTAGCTAGCTTAGGGTTTATTTTACAGGTAAGTATTTAGTTTTAAATAGGAATTATTTAGTTATTAATAGTAGGTTTTATTTAGAATTATTTTAATTACATTAAAGTTAGTGGGTGTTAGGGTTAGGGTTAGACTTAGGGTTAGGGGTTAATAACTTTAGTATAGTGGCGGCGACGTTGGGGGCAGAAGATTAGGGGTTAATAAGTGTAGGTAAGTGTCGGCGGTGTTGGAGGCGGCAGATTAGGGGTTAATAAATATAATATAGGTGTCGGCAATGTCGGGGGCGGCAGATTAGGGGTTAATAAGTGTAGGTAGGTGTCTGCGGTGTTGGGGGCAGCAGATTAGGGGTTAATAAATATAATGTAGGTGGCGGCGATGTCGGGGGCGGCAGATTAGGGGTTAATAACATGTAGGTGGCGGCGATGTCGGGGCGGCAGATTAGGGGTGTTTAGACTCTGGGTTTATGTCAGGGTGTTAGGTGTAAACATAACTTTAGTTTCCACATAGGAATCAATGGGGCTGCGTTACAGAGCTTTATGCTCCTTTATTGCAGGTGTTAGGCTTTTTTTCAGCCGGCTCCCCCATTAGTGTCTATGGGGAAATCGTGCACAAGCACGTAAAACCAGCGCACCGCAGCTCACTGCAGCGCTGGTATTGGAGTGCAGTATGTAGCTCTATTCTGCTTTACGCTGCAATATTGCCTGCTAACGCCGGGTTTTTGCAAACCTGTAATACCAGCGCTGTAGGTAAGTGAGCGGTGACAATAACTTGCAAGTTAGTACGGAGCAGCTCTTACCGTAAAACTCGTAATCTAGCCGAATAAAAGTAAAAATGTTAATGATATTCTTGAATAAATTAGATAAAAGGAGTAAAATCTGATTCAGCATTTAAACCACTAGGTGTCAGTGTGCCAAAATTACATTTTGAATAGAGGTTGGAAAGTATCCAGGCCAGCCAAAAAAAAACTCTTATTATTACAAACCAAGAATTCATATATACTTTAACAATGGTTGAAAGTACCTGTATTAAGGCTAATGGTGCATACCCATAAAAATACAGATCTTCACTTACAAACTAGAAGACATAAGATAAATAAATACATTTATCTAAAAAGAAAAAGACTGGGACTGCAGCACTCAGATGCTGTTACCAGGTGGATTGCTTTGACTCTGGTAATACCATGAGTGATATTTAGTGTGCGATCAAAATCCCGCTGCTTATGTTCTGGCGATTATATTGCATGATCACTATCCCGTTTTCCATACAGTAACATTTGCTTTCATCTTCCTGGGATCTGCACAGACTGAAACTTTATTCAGAAATACATTCTTCATCTCCATGTGAACCACTATTTTACCCGTTGTACTAGATTATATTGTATTGATCTAGCTATGACAACTTAGATTCCTAATTATATCTGTCCTGTACTTTACCTCCTGATTTCTAGAGGGTTCAGGTATCAGATGGGTTGTAGTATGTGTTAATATTTTTGAATGAACTTGAGGTCTGACCTAAATATTGTTTTTTACACGGATATTGTATTAAATACACAATGCCCATGTCTGAACATCTAATGATAAGCCTTATCTCATAATCTTTCTCTGTTGTAGTTGAGGAGGCTTTATTACCCTTTTTGTTAAAACGTAACAATAAGCTTTACAACTTATACAGGGAAAGAAACCCTGGATATTGTTACCTGTTAAATCCTTTTGATGTAAGTTTTTTTAGTTAAAAATTAGTTACAGTTGGTGATAAAATATTTTACATTTTTTGGGGGGCGGAGCTAGCCGCTGAAGAGATCAGACGTGCACATTAAGAGCTCCTGGCATTTTGGATTATTTAAAAGCCACAACAGAGTTTTTATGGATATCTAACTACTTAATTTGAGTAAATATATTACTGGCTTTGCATTGCGCTCCACTGAAGTGACTTTAAATCTAGACTGGGAACGATATTTGGTTGTAGTAGGTGGCGCAAAACAAGTTGCTATTCCCAATGTGTCTTACTGTAAATATGTGTGATAATATGTGGGCTCAATATATGTTAATGTTTTGATGAGTCCTAATTTTATATTCTCTTTAGGAAAAAATGGATGTCGAAACTATTTAAGAAATAAATATGATCCTTTATTTGATTATGGTAAATTTACCCAATAGTAGTGATGCTAAAAGTACAGTTAAACACAAATTATTACAATTCCTTCAAAGTTTAAAAAATGACACTGGTGTCTCTATGTATAAAAATGTACATAATATATAAAAAATAAATTAAATTAAAATAATAACGTTGAAATCTTATAATTTATACAGTTTTGGGTTTATCACAAGTTGTAATTTCTAACAGAATGTTTGTAGATACAATTTTATAGTGGATAAAACAATAGTTGCTGTATAGTTCATATAGGATACTTTGTTTCAAGTTCAGCTATGCAATTGAGATCTTATCTTAGGCAACTATATATCAAATGTATAGGTATGTTGGTGCGATTTTTATCACACTATAATATAAGTATACAAATTAGTACCTTGAAGTGTATCTGTTTGATATCACTTTTGTGAGATAATTGCGGTTAAATAAACGCCGCTATGCCAGTGTTTTGATTAAGTTTCAAGATCAAGCTGGTGGCAGTTCTATATGAGCTGCTGGCGGTTAAATAAATGCCGTTTTGGTTTCATCTTATTAGGTGGGCTTATCTGTTTGCTGCGAGAAAATTCACTTTTATATAAGTGTTTGGGTAGTTGTCGTGGCCGCTCAGTTACCTTATCCTTTGTCGGTCAGTGACCGATCGCGCTCTTAAGGGTTTCTTGGTGGGATCTTCGTTGCGGTTAAGTGCTAACCGTTTGCTGATGTTTTTTAAGTATCTCCGGTTTTTCTATTCTGTGGCTTGTCTGTCGGTCAGTGACCGATCACGATGGTATGGTTGTTGGATAACCTCCTGATGTGGAATTTTTGCGTGCCTTTCCGGTCTGTTGTTCCCAGGTTTCTTAGATGTCGGTCAGTGACCGATCTGGGTGCTGAAATGTGGTTGTTGGGATAAGTAGAAAGTTTGTAGGATAAGTAGAAAAAGGATTTCTAGTTATCAATGTGATCTTTGCAGTTAAATATATGCCGCTCAGTGGGAACTTGAATATTTCAACTGGGTATAGCTGGTATTCACTTTGTCTTCTCAAATCCTGTGCAGGTGTGCTCTGGTATCAACATGTTTCGGCTGGACAGCCTTTTTCTTGCTGGCTCATAGACTTTAATAGTATAACGTCAGTATGCACATCATTACAGTTCATAAACAATAGGGAATGCAGATTGTTTTTGTATATGTGTTATCTACATAATTATTGTAAGCATAAACCATGTTCACGGTTGTTCGCAACCCTCTATCCCAATGCTAACTCACTGTGTTATTTTCTACTTTGGGAATTTAGCTTCTGAGACTGTAAAGTATTCTATGGAAACATTAAGATATTGCTATACAGTGAGTCAGTATATGACTACAAAAGCCCTGGTTGTGAAATAAGTTACATCTGTAGTAGAGGCTTATGTAACTCTAACATATCTCAAGCTACACGGGATAAATATTGCTAATGGGATAGAGACCTGCCTTTGTCTCTCCTCCTGCTCGCAGGGTGCAAATGTCTATATACCCATATCTGCTGTAATGACCTCCTTAGTGTTAAGTGGCTACTAGGGCTAACTTTTTTCATCATACAATGTGAAGCTATTTGTAGAGCATTGTTTGTCTTATACCATTAGTAAAAGTTCATTTATAATGTGTTGCAACTTAAATATGCTAGTAGTAACATGTTATACGCTCTGGCTTACTAATACTAAGCGCCCAAAAATAGGTATTTCAAGCTCTTAACAATACAGTCTGGGTCATTCCATTACCCTAATAAATGACATCCCAGTGCGAATAATATAGTGCCGTTTAAGGTCAACCCTGATAGTAATACTGTGGGACCTTGATGTTACTTTATTTTGCAGTTTGCTTTTCTTATGTAGTTTGTTGTTGGCTTTTTCCAACATAGGCTACGGACATCTTATCTGTATATCTTACCTGTGGGTTAGTGGGGAGACCCGGGGGAGATACTTATGTAAATTTGTGAAATGGATGTCTTGACAGCTATATTTTAAAAGAACTTCGATCAGTGCTAACTGTCCCATTAACTGATCTGTTTAATCAGTCACTATTAACAGGAGCTGTCCCAGATGATTGGAGAATAGCAAATGTAATACCCCTTCATAAAAAGGGCAGTAGAGAAGAATCTGGCAACTACAGGCCAGTTAGTTTAACTTCAGTAGTAGGGAAATTAATGGAAAGCCTCTTAAAAGAAAGAATTATGACTTACATAAAGACAAACAATTTAGAGGACCAAAATCAGCATGGTTTTACTTCAGGGAGATCATGTCAGACTAATCTAATTGACTTCTTTGATTATGTAACAAAAGTATTAGACAAGGGAGGAGCAGTTGATGTAGCATATCTAGATTTCAGCAAAGCATTTGACACCGTCCCACACAATACACTTATTCACAAACTATATCTCCTTGGTCTAGATTCAAAAATTGTGAACTGGGTGGAATGCTGGCTTAAGGACAGAAAACAAAGTGTCTTAGTAAATGGAGTTTATTCAGCAGAGGGGGCTGTTTCTAGTGGTGTTCCTCAAGGGTCAGTTCTGGGGCCTGTTTTGTTTAACATATTTATCTGCGATATCAGCAAAGGGCTACAGGGGAAAGTATGTCTCTTTGCAGATGATACAAAAATTTGCAACAGAGTGGATGTTCCAGGGGGGGTAGACAAAATGAGAAGTGATATACAACAATTGGAGGATTGGACAAAGGACTGGGGTCTAAAGTTTAACACAGCAAAGTGTAAAATAATGCATTTAGGGAAGAAAAATCCAAATGTTAATTACAGACTCAATGACACTTTACTGACTGTTACAGACGAGGAACAGGACTTGGGAATTATTATTTCAGATGATTTAAAACTTAGTAAACAATGTAGTAATGCAGCGAGTAAGGCTAGCAGAATGCTTGGATGTATTGGTAGAGGTATTTGCAGCAGAAATAGTAAGGTTCTTATGCCACTTTATAGATCATTAGTTAGGCCTCATCTTGAGTATTGTGTGCAGTTCTGGAGACCATATCTTCAGAAGGATATTAACAAACTTGAATCTGTGCAAAGGAGGGCTACCAAAATGGTACATGGTCTAAAAAATAAAACTTACCAGGATAGGCTCAATGACCTAAATATGTATAGCTTAGAGGAGAGAAGGGAAAGAGGTGATATGATAGCAACTTTCAAGTACATTAAAGGGTTTAGTAAAACTGAGGCTATGGGTATTTTACATAAAATGGAAAATTCAAGAACAAGGGGTCATGAGCTCAAGCTAAAGGGTAGTAGATTCAGAAGTAATTTGAGGAAGCACTTCTTTACAGAAAGAGTGATTGATTTATGGAATAAACTTCCTCAAGAGGTAGTAGCAACAAACACTGTGGGGGACTTTAAAAATGCATGGGACAAGCATAGGGCTATCCTATGAACTAGATAAGTTTATACTGTTAGGTAAGGTCGGGCAGACTTGCTGGGCCTATGGCTCTTATCTGCCGTCAATATCTATGTTTCTATGTTTCTATATTATAGCTATATTAATTGTGGGTCACAAATATGATACTTTTAATGATACTGATATACCATCCCTATGAGTCTGTCCGTTCTGGGGGCGAGAGGGGGCCCTCAGTGTGGACAAGTATATTTTGCTATTGTATTATCTAAGTATCATTATTACACTTTTGTTCGTGACGATACTTACACAATATGGGATTTTCCTTCTGGACCAGTGGCCAGGGCCCTGAGGGAGTCCATACAAAGGAAGTTTAACCCACGAACATGCAAACTTTTGGTTGATTATTATAAACTCTCGTATACTGCAAGATGAAGGGTCAGGTAGGAAATTGGATGCCATTAACACGAGATCCCTAAGGTGTAGTCGGCAGTTGATCGTCGTGCTACTCATGAGACAACTAACTTATTCCCACAAGATGGATGTTAGCTTAAACTATGTAATCTAGTGACGCTACACAGTAAAGCCCCATAGCATAGTAGGTAGGCTCTCAGCTCTGCAAGAGGTCCAGGTTTTTGCTATACGTTTTATTTTAAAGAAAGCTATGGAAAGAACATGATGTCCAGAACAAGCAACACTTAGCTTTAACTATTATATTCTGTTAAGTCTAATTACCCTTATGTTTATGGATATTAGCACTAGCTCACCTCCTCCACCCATAAGTAGAGCCCTTACCAGGGTTCCAATTAGGCGGACTATTTTCGCCTCAATCCCTTTAATTCTATAATAAATATGTGTCCTCATTGACTTGAATTAAATTGTTTATTCTTTGGGTGTGGAATTACGTTTCTGCATAAAGTTTTTATCTTATGTGTTTAACATTCGTTAATTCTTCTCGGACATATGTGTTTGAACTTCATTTTTAAAGATATTTGAGTAGGGGTCCTGCGTGACCCCAATTGTTACTTTTCACTTTTAAATAAAAAAAAAAAAATATTACAAAAAAAATAAATATATATATTTTACATTTTTTTTTTGTCCTTTTTAAAAACAATTTCTGGCTTGTCCCCTACTATTTCACCAATAAAATGATCTTGTTTAATAAGGTGCTAATTTTTATTTAAAATGGATCTTATCTGTTAATGATTCATGTTATACTCTGTAATGAAAGGAATTCTATTAATATTTTATTTTCTTAAAGACCGATCTCTATTTATATCCTGAAAAAAATCTTTCAGTTCTTTCATTTAAGCCTATTGTCTAGCTTCTCCTATATTTTCTTCTTCATAACCCCTTTCCAAAAATGTTCCAAATGGGGAAGAAACCATTAATCCATTTTCGGTGATTGTGCACATAATCATTTGCGTCAACACTCTTAAAGAAGGTCTTTGTCACTAACTGATCGCTACTTACTGTTACATCAATATCTAAATAGCTTATCCTAGACTTACTTGTCGCACATGTGAAACTCAAATCTATCCATGTACTATTTAAATAATTAATATATAGTTCTATGAGTTCTAGGTTGTCCTTCCAGATTTGGAATATATCATCTATGTAACAGCGATAGGGCACCAAGTTCACTATACAAGGGGAATTTTACACATAGTGATTTTCAAAATATCCCATTACCAAATTAACTTGGTGCCTATTGCCATCCCACAAATCTGAAGATAGAGGTGTTCATTAAACTCAAAGCTATTCTATGTTAAAATGAACTCAATGCACTTAAAAACAAATTCTACTTGTTGAACACGAATATTTCTATCTCTACATAGTTAGTATTCTTTGCTGTTCTCCCCGATTAATTATTAATACTAGTAAACAAGGAGCACACGTCACATGTGTGAAATCTTCATGCCATGTTTCAACCCATGCTAGGTTGAGAAACGCATTGCATGATTTTAAATTCTGCTTGCTATTGTTTTAAACTTATTACATTTGTTTTAATAAACTGAACTTGTTTTATGCAAGCTTTGGTTCATTACCTTCTATCGCAGTTTTACACACTGCTTCTGACTATCCATCAGCACATATTGTGACAAAGATCCCCCTGCACTATCTACTCTGCACCTGGAGAGGTTTAGCTGGTACACTTGAAGATACCAGCCAGCTCCTACTAGTACATAAGTGTACTTGGGCCAATTCTCTGGCTTTGTCTATGAGGAGGAGAGCAGCCTAACTAATTGCATCATTGTGAGATCATCTGGTTCTACTGAAAGGGTTAGCTGGTACACCCTAAGACTCCAGCCTGCACCTACCAGTACATAAGTGTACTATAGTCGCATGTGAGTACCCACTTGGCTTACTTGATTTACATCACTTTATAGCATATTGATATGCACATAAGGCGCCCCTCTTGTTCTCTTTATCTTTCAGGTAAACTAGCTATTCTCCTTTCCTTTTGCAGAATGTCAGACATCAAAGACATTGACAAAAATGAAAAGATGTTTTCCCCATTCAGTGTCACTTTCCTTCTTTCCTTTAGAACCAAATGTCTTTCTAAATCCATTTTCTACCCTTTTTTCCCAGACCAAACTAACCTCTGTGTCACTTCCTGTCTTAGAGAATACAAATCTAGAACCTCCTCTCTAAATTCCCACTCCTCTCCTCAACTTTTTTTTTCTGTATCTCCTCAAAACCTGTTTCTTCCACTTCTATTGCTAGATAGTTAAAGTGGATTCTCTTTTTATCCGGAGTAGAGAATTCCATTTCAGCTCACTCCATTAGAAGAGCTTCAGCTTCCAAACATCATTAAAGTCATCTTCCCTCCAAGACATTTTAAATGCAGCAGATTGGTCTTCAGACTCTACTGTTATACAATTTTACTTCAAACTAATCATCAATTCTGCTTCCTTGTTACTCTGTTAATCTAATTAGCTTTAAACTGACAAAATAGGAGCCTCTGTGCTTGTAATACAATTCTAATTACCCTAGCTTTGCAAAGGTATAATCTAGATTTTATTAATGACTCAGAGACAAGTATTTCCCTTCCCTACTCAATCCCTGTTAATAAAACATTTTTACTCATTCATAATTCATGACACTTAACATTTGCATTATTATTTTTCAGGCTCCTCAATCTAATTCTTCTCAGGTTTACAATCCTACAACAAACCAACTAGTCAACTCTGCAACACCCTTGTTAATAACCTCTTCAACCTCCTTCAGGTCTATTACATAGGATTGATCTTTATCTCAAGATTTATTTCCAACAAGTTTTATACAAACTGTTCAACTATATTTTTGCTAATTTTTTTCATGGTTTACTTATATTTTGTTCTGTTTCATCGCCTGTGGAACCTTCAACCTCACCTTTCCTGATGAATTTATTCTCACTACGCATCAAAGAAGAAAGAGGAGGAATATGAACTATGTGGACAGTATGTGGGCACTCTGATTCCGCTCATAGGTTGTTTTTTTCTGCTCATTTGCATACAGTAGTTTCATTGTCTGTATTCATTCTCACTGTTTTCTTGTATTATTAACTATGGCCTAGATTTGGAGTTTGGCGGTAGAAGGGCTGTTAACGCTCCGCAGGCTTTTTTCTGGCCGCACCATAAATTTAACTCTGGTATCGAGAGTTCAAACAAATGCTGCGTTAGGCTCCAAAAAAGGAGCGTAGAGCATTTTTACCGCAAATGCAACTCTCGATACCAGAGTTGCTTACGGACGCGGCCAGCCTCAAAAACGTGCTCGTGCACGATATCCCCATAGAAAACAATGGGGCTGTTTGAGCTGAAAAAAAACCTAACACCTGCAAAAAAGCAGCGTTCAGCTCCTAACGCAGCCCCATTGTTTCCTATGGGGAAACACTTCCTACGTCTGCACCTAACACTCTAACATGTACCCCGAGTCTAAACACCCCTAACCTTACACTTATTAACCCCTAATCTGCCGCCCCCGCTATCGCTGACCCCTGCATATTATTATTAACCCCTAATCTGCCGCTCCGTAAACCGCCGCAACCTACGTTATCCCTATGTACCCCTAATCTGCTGCCCCTAACACCGCCGACCCCTATATTATATTTATTAACCCCTAATCTGTCCCCCACAACGTCGCCGACACCTGCCTACACTTATTAACCCCTAATCTGCCAAGCGGACCTGAGCGCTACTATAATAAAGTTATTAACCCCTAATCCGCCTCACTAACCCTATCATAAATAGTATTAACCCCTAATCTGCCCTCCCTAACATCGCCGACACCTAACTTCAATTATTAACCCCTAATCTGACGACCGGAGCTCACCGCTACTATAATAAATGGATTAACCCCTAAAGCTAAGTCTAACCCTAACACTAACACCCCCCTAAGTTAAATATAATTTAAATCTAACGAAATAAATTAACTCTTATTAAATAAATTATTCCTATTTAAAGCTAAATACTTACCTGTAAAATAAACCCTAATATAGCTACAATATAAATTATAATTATATTGTAGCTATTTTAGGATTTATATTTAGTTTACAGGCAACTTGGTAATTATTTTAACCAGGTACAATAGCTATTTAATAGTTACCTAGTTAAAATAATAACAAATTTACCTGTAAAATAAATCCTAACCTAAGATATAATTAAACCTAACACTACCCTATCAATAAATTAATTAAATAAAATACCTACAATTACCTACAATTAACCTAACACTACACTATCAATAAATTAATTAAACACAATTGCTACAAATAAATACAATTACATAAACTAGCTAAAGTACAAAAAATAAAAAAGAACTAAGTTACAAAAAATAAAAAAATATTTACAAACATAAGAAAAATATTACAACAATTTTAAACTAATTACACCTACTCTAAGCCCCCTAATAAAATAACAAAGCCCCCCAAAATAAAAAATTCCCTACCCTATTCTAAATTAAAAAAGGTAAAAGCTCTTTTACCTTACCAGCCCTGAACAGGGCCCTTTGCGGGGCATGCCCCAAGAATTTCAGCTCTTTTGCCTGTAAAAAAAAACATACAATACCCCCCCCCCAACATTACAACCCACCACCCACATACCCCTAATCTAACCCAAACCCCCCTTAAATAAACCTAACACTAAGCCCCTGAAGATCTTCCTACCTTGTCTTCACCATCCAGGTTCACCGATCCGTCCTGAAGAGCTCCTCCGATGTCCTGATCCAAGCCCAAGCGGGGGGCTGAAGAGGTCCATGATCTGGTCAAAGTCTTCATCCAAGCGGGGCAGAAGAGGATCTTCCATCCGATTGAAGTCTTCATCCAGGCGGCATCTTCTATGGTCTTCTATCCGGAGCGAAGCGGCAGGATCCTGAAGACCTCCAGCGCGGAACATCCATCCGGCCCGACAACTGAACGACGAATGACTGTTCCTTTAAGGGACGTCATCCAAGATGGCGTCCCTCGAATTCCGATTGGCTGATAGGATTCTATCAGCCAATCGGAATTAAGGTAGGAATTTTCTGATTGGCTGATGGAATCAGCCAATCAGAATCAAGTTCAATCCGATTGGCTGATCCAATCAGCCAATCAGATTGAGCTCGCATTCTATTGGCTGTTCCGATCAGCCAATAGAATGCGAGCTCAATCTGATAGGCTGATTGGATCAGCCAATCGGATTGAACTTGATTCTGATTGGCTGATTCCATCAGCCAATCAGAAAATTCCTACCTTAATTCCGATTGGCTGATAGAATCCTATCAGCCAATCGGAATTCGAGGGACGCCATCTTGGATGACGTCCCTTAAAGGAACAGTCATTCGTCGTTCAGTCGTTGGGCCGGATGGATGTTCCGCGCTGGAGGTCTTCAGGATCCTGCCGCTTCGCTCCGGATAGAAGACCATAGAAGATGCCGCCTGGATGAAGACTTCAATCGGATGGAAGATCCTCTTCTGCCCCGCTTGGATGAAGACTTTGACCGGATCATGGACCTCTTCAGCCCCCCGCTTGGGCTTGGATCAGGACATCGGAGGAGCTCTTCAGGACGGATCGGTGAACCTGGATGGTGAAGACAAGGTAGGAAGATCTTCAGGGGCTTAGTGTTAGGTTTATTTAAGGGGGGTTTGGGTTAGATTAGGGGTATGTGGGTGGTGGGTTGTAATGTTGGGAGGGGGGGTATTGTATGTTTTTTTTTACAGGCAAAAGAGCTGAAATTATTGGGGCATGCCCCGCAAAGGGCCCTGTTCAGGGCTGGTAAGGTAAAAGAGCTTTTACCTTTTTTAATTTAGAATAGGGTAGGGAATTTTTTATTTTGGGGGGCTTTGTTATTTTATTAGGGGGCTTAGAGTAGGTGTAATTAGTTTAAAATTGTTGTAATATTTTTCTTATGTTTGTAAATATTTTTTTATTTTTTGTAACTTAGTTCTTTTTTATTTTTTGTACTTTAGCTAGTTTATGTAATTGTATTTATTTGTAGCAATTGTGTTTTATTAATTTATTGATAGTGTAGTGTTAGGTTAATTGTAGGTAATTGTAGGTAGTTTATTTAATTAATTTATTGATAGGGTAGTGTTAGGTTTAATTATATCTTAGGTTAGGATTTATTTTACAGGTAAATTTGTTATTATTTTAACTAGGTAACTATTAAATAGCTATTGTACCTGGTTAAAATAATTACCAAGTTGCCTGTAAACTAAATATAAATCCTAAAATAGCTACAATATAATTATAATTTATATTGTAGCTATATTAGGATTTATTTTACAGGTAAGTATTTAGCTTTAAATAGGAATAATTTATTTAATAAGAGTTAATTTATTTCGTTAGATTTAAATTATATTTAACTTAGGGGGGTGTTAGTGTTAGGGTTAGACTTAGCTTTAGGGGTTAATCCATTTATTATAGTAGCGGTGAGCTCCGGTCGTCAGATTAGGGGTTAATAATTGAAGTTAGGTGTCGACGATGTTAGGGAGGGCAGATTAGGGGTTAATACTATTTATTATAGGGTTAGTGAGGCGGATTAGGGGTTAATACATTTATTATAGTAGCGCTCAGGTCCGCTCGGCAGATTAGGGGTTAATAAGTGTAGGCAGGTGTCGGCGACGTTGAGGGGGTCAGATTAGGGGTTAATAAATATAATATAGGGGTCGGCGGTGTTAGGGGCAGCAGATTAGGGGTACATAAGGATAACGTAGGTGGCGGCGCTTTGCGGTCGGCAGATTAGGGGTTAATTATTGTAGGTAGCTGGCGGCGACGTTGTGGGGGGCAGGTTAGGGGTTAATAAATATAATACAGGGGTCGGCGGTGTTAGGGGCAGCAGATTAGGGGTACATAAGTATAATGTAGGTGGCGGTCGGCAGATTAGGGGTTAAAAATTTAAATCGAGTGGCGGCGATGTGGGGGGACCTCGGTTTAGGGGTACATAGGTAGTTTATGGGTGTTAGTGTACTTTAGGGTACAGTAGTTAAGAGCTTTATGAACCGGCGTTAGCCCAGAAAGCTCTTAACTACTGCTATTTTCCGGCGGCTGGAGTTTTGTCGTTAGAGCTCTAACGCTCACTTCAGAAACGACTCTAAATACCAGCGTTAGAAAGATCCCATTGAAAAGATAGGATACGCAATTGACGTAAGGGGATCTGCGGTATGGAAAAGTCGCGGCTGAAAAGTGAGCGTTAGACCCTTTAATCACTGACTCCAAATACCGGCGGTAGCCTAAAACCAGCGTTAGGAGCCTCTAACGCTGGTTTTCACGGCTAACGCCAAACTCCAAATCTAGGCCTATATTAGCCTAGATTACAAGTTTCATTACTGTTTCATTAGCTATATTCATTGGCATGGTTTTCTTGTATTATTAACAATCAGCAAAATTACAAGTTGTGCGGTATCGGCTTTACTGCAGAAAAATTGGCCATTGCTCGCGGAATATGCAGGTCTCCCATATACCGCTAGCGTTTTAGCCTTTATGCAACTCACAAAAATGGCTTTTGAATGTGGGATTTTCATAGCGCCTGTATTACAGGTTGGGCGGTCCGGCTATAACGCTAGCGTTAAAGCTTACGGCACCATGATCCATTCTGCTATCGGAGACCAGTTGTTATGGATTTTGCAAAACAAAAATGTTTCACAAAACTCATAACAAAAATGTTACAAAGTACACTAACACCCATAAACTACACTTTTAATCCCTAAACCGCCATCCCCCTGCATCGCAAATACTATAAAAACCTATTAACCCCTAAACTGTGGCCCACCCACATTGCCAACACTAAATAAACATATTAACCCCTAAACCGCCGACACCCCCACATCGCCAACACTAAATAAACCTATTAACCCTTAAACCGCCACCTCCACATCTCTACTACTAAAATAAATCTATTAACCCTTAAACTGCCGGGCCCCCACATCGCTACTACTATAATAAAACTATTAACCCCTAAACCGCTGGCCCCCTATTGGAGCCTATGGAAGCGCGCTCTCGTGAGCACAATGCTTCAGTGCAATGCGAACACAAGGTACATTTGCGTGCACTGACTTTAGCGAAAATTATATTTTGTGTTCCACTTGTAATCTGGCCTATTATCGGAAAAATGCTTCATAAGTAGTAAAAGAGAAGGAACATCAAAGTACTTGTCTCTGTGTCTTTAATAAAATCTAGATTTACCTTCACAAAGCTAGGATAATCTGCACATAGAGATTTACAGTGTAGAGTCTGTTATAGTTATATATTAAGGCCTAGTTTCAATTGCTGCTGTAAAATGTCTAAACTGGTAGCAACATAAAACATCTCAATAGACTTTAATGTAGATACTTGTTGATATTTGATGGTAACTGATGTTATATGAGGACAAACACACCGACCAAGGACAAACAAATACATGTTTTATAACCCTGAGTGCATGCCAGAGACAAGCATTCCTATAGCCAGCTATACAGCACGTGAGAAGGGGAAGTAGAAATAGTATGAGTGGAGCAATATGGGGTTGATTGAAAAGGGCAGGTTGGAGAATATTTGAAGCTGATGAAAGGGAGTGAGAATGTTGTGTGCTTTATAGGTTAGAGTATTCTTGTAGTTAGTGTATGGGGAGCCAGTGTAGGGCAGGGCAGCTGGTTGTAAATAATAATTACTTGTGCACACTTACTTGTAGGTAGGAAAACTTGCCTATGGTAATACCAGTGCTAGAGTCCTTTAGCAAAACTATTGAACACGTAAAAAGAGAGAAAGTAGGGATTTTTTTAACAGCACTCTTGCCTCAAAACCTTTTATTGTATTTGCTAATGAGAAATTATTCTCAAAAAAGCTAAGTACAGATATTTAAAGGGACAATCAAGTCAAAATTAAACTTTCACGATTCAGAAATGGCATGCAATTTTAATCAACCATTCAATTTAATGTTATCATCAAATTGACTTTGTTTTCTTGCTATTCTTTGTTAAATGCTAAACCTAGGTAGGCTCATATGCTAATTTTTAAGCTGTTGAAGGCTGCCTCTTATCTCATTGCTATGTGACAGTTTTTCAAAGCCAGACAGTGCCATTTCATGTGTGTCTGTCATATAGATACCATTGTGCTTACTCCTGTGGAGCTATTTATTAATCAGCACTGATTGGCTAAAATGCAAGTCTGTCAAAAGCACTGAGATTAGGGGGCAGTCTGCAGAGGCTTAGATACAAGATAATTGCAGAGGTAGAAAGTGTATTAATATAACAGTGTTGGTTATGCAAAACTGGGGAATGGGTATTAAAGGGATTATCGTTCTTTTTAAACAATACACATTTTTAAAGTAGACTGTCCCTTTAATACACATACAGTATCCCACATTTTTGTAAATATTTTATTAAATCTTTTCATGTGACAACACTGAAGAAATGACACTTTGCTACAATGTAAAGTAGTGAGTGTACAGCCTGTATAACAGTGTGCATTTGCTGTCCCCTCAAAATAACTCAACACACAGCCATTAACGTCTAAACCATTGGCAGCAAAAGTGAGTACACCCCTAAGTGGAAATTTCCAAATTGGGCCCAAAGTTTCAATATTTTGTGTGGCCATCATTATTTTCAAGCATTGTCTTAACCCTCTTGGGCATGGAGTTCACCAGAGCTTCACAAGTTGCCACTGGAGTCCTCTTCCACTCCTCCATGACGACATCACAGAGCTGGTAAATGTTAGAGACCTTGTGTCCCCCACCTTCCATTTGAGGATGCCCCACAGATGCTCAATAGGGTGTAGGTATGGAGACATGCTTGGCCAGTCCATCACCTTATGTTAGAGACCTTGTGCCCCCCACCTTCCGTTTGAAGATGCCCCACAGATGCTCAATAGGGTGTAGGTCTGGAGACAAGCTTGGCCAGTCCATCACCTTTACCATTAGCTTCATTAGCAAGGCAGTGGTCGCCTTGTAGGTGTGTTTGGGGTCGTTATCATGTTGGAATACTGCCCTGCGGCCCAGTCTCCAAAGGGAGGGGATCATGCTCTGCTTCAGTATGTCACAGTACATGTTGGCATTCATGGTTCCCTCAATGAACTGTAGCTCCCCAGTGCTGGCAGCACTCATGCAGGCCCAGATCATGACACTCCCACCACCATGCTTGACTGTAGGCAGGACACACTTGTCTTTGTACTCCTCACCTGGTTCCCGACACACATGCTTGACACCATCTGAACCAAATAAGTTTATCTTGGTCTCATCGAACCACAGGACATGGTTCCTCCAGACAACCTCTGGATATGATGCTGAGCACGTGCACTCAACCTATTTGGTCAACCATAATGAGGCATGTTCTGAGTGGAACCTGTCCTGTGAAACCACTGTATGGTCTTGCCCACCATGCTGCAGCTCAGTTTCAGGGTATTGTCAGTCTTGTGAGAGAGATAACACCAAATTTAACACACCTGCTCCCCATTCACACCTGAGATCTTGTAAAACTAATGAGTCACATGACACCGGGGAGGAAAATGGCTAATTGGGCCCAATTTGGACATTTCCACTTAAGGGTGTACTCACTTTTGTTGCCAATGGTTTAGACATTAATGGCTGTGTATTGAGATATTTTGAGGGGACAGCAAATTTACACTGTTATACAGGCTGTACACTCAATACTTTACATTGTAGCAAAGTATAATTTCTTCAGTGTTGTCACATGAAAAGATATAATATAATATTTACAAAAATTTGAGGGATGTACTCACTTTTGTGGGATACTGTATATAATACATACATGACAAAATGTACACATAATACAAAAATAATTACAGCTAAAATAAATTCTACTGGTCCATAAAAGAGTGTAATCAATAGTCATGTATCCAAAAGATCAGTAACGCAAATGTGGCCAGAAGTCCAGCAAATAAAAGTCATAAATAAAACCCACTACATGCTGTCATGAAGCACAATTTGTCCGGTGTAGGGGTAAAACACACTTCAAAGCCAATTATCATTTCACCACTTTACAGGCTTCGTCAGAGCTTCACAACATCCTGTACCGGGTTTTACCAACCTCAGGGAACAAACAAGCTATATCACCGGTGACTGCCTAGTCTTATTGGTTCAGGAGCACCAGGGTTGTGCGCTGGATATATTCCAGCATTTCCATGGTTTGGATTGGTGAAGGTACCTGTTTACCGACCACGTCTGAGATCCCACCCCTAAGATAGAGCATAGATGAGACCAGAAATCACAGTGGTAAGCAGTATATTTGCAGCCCATACTTTATTTGCTGGACTTCTGTGGATACATGACTATTGATTGCACATTTTGTCATGTATGTATTAGGTGTATTAAATATATGTGCTTAGCTTTTTTGACAATAATTTACCATTAACAAATACAGTAAATGGTCTTGAGGCACGAGTCCTTACTTTCTCTAATTTTTCTATTTTCAGCTGATGTAGATTTGTGACTTTGGTAAGTGAGTCTTTCTGAAGCATTCAGGATATATTGGAGGGGGAGAGACAGTGTTTTGGAAAGCAATTTAGGAGTAGGTTGTTGTAGTCAATACCAGACAAACTGAGGGTATTAAATCAGTATTTTTGTAGTTTCCTGAGTAAGGAAAGAGAGAATTCTGTAAATGTTGGGTAGGTGTGCACAGCAGGGGTTTTTTAAGCACTTGTATATGTGGAGTGAATGTGAGTTCAGGGTCAAGTGTGACACCAAAATAGTGGTCCTGGTATGAGATGTTGTGATTAGAGTCTTTAACTGTAACAGAAATGTCAGGTGTGGGATGTCTAGGAGAGCAGCTCAGTTTTAGACCGGCTGAGTTAGAGGTAGTGTGAAGATATCCGAGAGGAAATTGCAGAGAGACAATTGGTAATCTGGTTGAGCAAAGAGGGAGATATATCAGGAAAGGAAAGATAGATTTCTTTCATGTAATTAGCAAGAGTCCATGAGCTAGTGACGTATGGGATATACATTCCTACCAGGAGGGGCAAAGTTTCCCAAACCTCAAAATGCCTATAAATACACCCCTCACCACACCCACAATTCAGTTTTACAAACTTTGCCTCCGATGGAGGTGGTGAAGTAAGTTTGTGCTAGATTCTACGTTGATATGCGCTCCGCAGCAAGTTGGAGCCCGGTTTTCCTCTCAGCGTGCAGTGAATGTCAGAGGGATGTGAGGAGTATTGCCTATTTGAATGCAGTGATCTCCTTCTAAAGGGTCTATTTCATAGGTTCTCTGTTATCGGTCGTAGAAATTCATCTCTTACCTCCCTTTTCAGATCGACGATATACTCTTATATATACCATTACCTCTGCTGATTCTCGTTTCAGTACTGGTTTGGCTATCTACTATATGTAGATGAGTGTCCTGGGGTAAGTAAGTCTTATTTTTTGTGACACTCCTAGCTATGGTTGGGCACTTTGTTTATAAAGTTCTAAATATATGTATTCAAACATTTATTTGCCTTGACTCAGAATGTTCAACTTTCCTTATTTTTCAGACAGTCAGTTTCATATTTGGGATAATGCATTTTAATTTAACATTTTTCTTACCTTAAAATTTGACTTTTTCCCTGTGGGCTGTTAGGCTCGCGGGGGCTGAAAATGCTTCATTTTATTGCGTCATTCTTGGCGCTGACTTTTTTGGCGCAAAAATTCTATTTCCGTTTCCGGCGTCATACGTGTCGCCGGAAGTTGCGTCACTTTTTGACGTTATTTTGCGCCAAAAATGTCGGCGTTCCGGATGTGGCGTCATTTTTGGCGCCAAAAAGCATTTAGGCGCCAAATAATGTGGGCGTCTTATTTGGCGCGAAAAAATATGGGCGTCACTCTTGTCTCCACAGTATTTCAGTCTCATTTTTTATTGCTTCTGGTTGCTAGAAGCTTGTTCTTTGGCATTTTTTCCCATTCCTGAAACTGTCATTTAAGGAATTTGATCAATTTTGCTTTATATATATGTTGTTTTTTCTCTTACATATTGCAAGATGTCTCACGTTGCATCTGAGTCAGAAGATACTACAGGAAAATCGCTGTCAAGTGCTGAATCTACCAAAGCTAAGTGTATCTGCTGTAAACTTTTGGTAGCTATTCCTCCAGCTGTTGTTTGTATTGATTGTCATGACAAACTTGTTAAAGCAGATAATATTTCCTTTAGTAAAGTACCATTGCCTGTTGCAGTTCCTTCAACATCTAAGGTGCAGAATGTTCCTGATAATATAAGAGATTTTGTTTCTGAATCCATAAAGAAGGCTATGGCCTAGATTTGGAGTTCGGCGGTAAAAGGGCTGTTAACGCTCCGCGGGTTTTTTTCTGGCCGCACCATAAATTTAACTCTGGTATCGAGAGTTCAAACAAATGCTGCGTTAGGCTCCAAAAAAGGAGCGTAGAGCATATTTACCGCAAATGCAACTCTCGATACCAGAGTTGCTTACGGACGCGGCCGGCATCAAAAACGTGCTCGTGCACGATTCTCCCATAGGAAACAATGGGGCTGTTTGAGCTGAAAAAAAACCTAACACCTGCAAAAAAGCAGCGTTCAGCTCTTAACGCAGCCCCATTGTTTCCTATGGGGAAACACTTCCTACGTCTGCACCTAACACTCTAACATGTACCTCGAGTCTAAACACCCCTAACCTTACACTTATTAACCCCTAATCTGCCGCCCCCCGCTATCGCTGACCCCTGCATTACACTTTTAACCCCTAATCTGCCGCTCCGTAAACCGCCGCCACCTACGTTATCCCTATGTACCCCTAATCTGCTGCCCTAACATCGCCGACCCCTATGTTATATTTATTAACCCCTAATCTGCCCCCCACAACGTCGCCGACACCTGCCTACACTTATTAACCCCTAATCTGCCGAGCGGACCTGAGCGCTACTATAATAAAGTTATTAACCCCTAATCCGCCTCACTAACCCTATCATAAATAGTATTAACCCCTAATCTGCCCTCCCTAACATCGCCGACACCTACCTTCAATTATTAACCCCTAATCTGCCGACCGGAGCTCACCGCTATTCTAATAAATGTATTAACCCCTAAAGCTAAGTCTAACCCTAACACTAACACCCCCCTAAGTTAAATATAATTTTTATCTAACGAAATAAATTAACTCTTATTAAATAAATGATTCCTATTTAAAGCTAAATACTTACCTGTAAAATAAATCCTAATATAGCTACAATATAAATTATAATTATATTATAGCTATTTTAGGATTAATATTTATTTTACAGGCAACTTTGTAATTATTTTAACCAGGTACAATAGCTATTAAATAGTTAAGAACTATTTAATAGTTACCTAGTTAAAATAATAACAAATTTACCTGTAAAATAAATCCTAACCTAAGATATAATTAAACCTAACACTACCCTATCAATAAAATAATTAAATAAACTACCTACAATTACCTACAATTAACCTAACACTACACTATCAATAAATTAATTAAACACAATTGCTACAAATAAATAAAATTAAATAAACTATCTAAAGTACAAAAAATAAAAAAGAACTAAGTTACAGAAAATAATAAAATATTTACAAAGATAAGAAAAATATTACAACAATTTTAAACTAATTACACCTACTCTAAGCCCCCTAATAAAATAACAAAGCCCCCCAAAATAAAAAATTCCCTACCCTATTCTAAAATACAAATATTACAAGCTCTTTTACCTTACCAGCCCTGAACAGGGCCCTTTGCGGGGCATGCCCCAAGAATTTCAGCTCTTTTGCCTGTAAAAAAAAACATACAATACCCCCCCCCCAACATTACAACCCACCACCCACATACCCCTAATCTAACCCAAACCCCCCTTAAATAAACCTAACACTACCCCCCTGATGATCTTCCTACCTTGTCTTCACCATGCCAGGTTCACCGATCCGTCCTGGCTCCAAGATCTTCATCCAACCCAAGCGGGGGCTAGACATCCACTGAAGAAGTCCAGAAGAGGGTCCAAAGTCTTCCTCCTATCCGGCAAGAAGAGGACATCCGGACCGGCAAACATCTTCTCCAAGCGGCATCTTCTATCTTCTTCCATCCGATGACGACCGGCTCCATCTTGAAGACCTCCAGCGCGGATCCATCCTCTTCTTCCGACGACTAGACGACGAATGACGGTTCCTTTAAGGGACGTCATCCAAGATGGCGTCCCTCGAATTCCGATTGGCTGATAGGATTCTATCAGCCAATCGGAATTAAGGTAGGAATTTTCTGATTGGCTGATGGAATCAGCCAATCAGAATATAGTTCAATCCGATTGGCTGATCCAATCAGCCAATCAGATTGAGCTTGCATTCTATTGGCTGATCGGAACAGCCAATAGAATGCGAGCTCAATCTGATTGGCTGATTGGATCAGCCAATCGGATTGAACTATATTCTGATTGGCTGATTCCATCAGCCAATCAGAAAATTCCTACCTTAATTCCGATTGGCTGATAGAATCCTATCAGCCAATCGGAATTCGAGGGACGCCATCTTGGATGACGTCCCTTAAAGGAACCGTCATTCGTCGTCTAGTCGTCGGAAGAAGAGGATGGATCCGCGCTGGAGGTCTTCAAGATGGAGCCGGTCGTCATCGGATGGAAGAAGATAGAAGATGCCGCTTGGAGAAGATGTTTGCCGGTCCGGATGTCCTCTTCTTGCCGGATAGGAGGAAGACTTTGGACCCTCTTCTGGACTTCTTCAGTGGATGTCTAGCCCCCGCTTGGGTTGGATGAAGATCTTGGAGCCAGGACGGATCGGTGAACCTGGCATGGTGAAGACAAGGTAGGAAGATCATCAGGGGGGTAGTGTTAGGTTTATTTAAGGGGGGTTTGGGTTAGATTAGGGGTATGTGGGTGGTGGGTTGTAATGTTGGGGGGGGGTATTGTATGTTTTTTTTTACAGGCAAAAGAGCTGAAATTCTTGGGGCATGCCCCGCAAAGGGCCCTGTTCAGGGCTGGTAAGGTAAAAGAGCTTGTAATATTTGTATTTTAGAATAGGGTAGGGAATTTTTTATTTTGGGGGGCTTTGTTATTTTATTAGGGGGCTTAGAGTAGGTGTAATTAGTTTAAAATTGTTGTAATATTTTTCTTATCTTTGTAAATATTTTATTATTTTCTGTAACTTAGTTCTTTTTTATTTTTTGTACTTTAGATAGTTTATTTAATTTTATTTATTTGTAGCAATTGTGTTTAATTAATTTATTGATAGTGTAGTGTTAGGTTAATTGTAGGTAATTGTAGGTAGTTTATTTAATTATTTTATTGATAGGGTAGTGTTAGGTTTAATTATATCTTAGGTTAGGATTTATTTTACAGGTAAATTTGTTATTATTTTAACTAGGTAACTATTAAATAGTTCTTAACTATTTAATAGCTATTGTACCTGGTTAAAATAATTACAAAGTTGCCTGTAAAATAAATATTAATCCTAAAATAGCTATAATATAATTATAATTTATATTGTAGCTATATTAGGATGTATTTTACAGGTAAGTATTTAGCTTTAAATAGGAATTATTTATTTAATAAGAGTTAATTTATTTCGTTAGATAAAATTTATATTTAACTTAGGGGGGTGTTAGTGTTAGGGTTAGACTTAGCTTTAGGGGTTAATACATTTATTAGAATAGCGGTGAGCTCCGGTCGGCAGATTAGGGGTTAATAATTGAAGGTAGGTGTCGGCGATGTTAGGGAGGGCAGATTAGGGGTTAATACTATTTATGATAGGGTTAGTGAGGCGGATTAGGGGTTAATAACTTTATTATAGTAGCGCTCAGGTCCGCTCGGCAGATTAGGGGTTAATAAGTGTAGGTAGGTGTCGGCGACGTTGAGGGGGGCAGATTAGGGGTTAATAAATATAACATAGGGGTCGGCGATGTTAGGGGTAGCAGATTAGGGGTACATAGGGATAACGTAGGTGGCGGCGATTTGCGGTCGGAAGATTAGGGGTTAATTATTTTAAGTAGCTTGCGGCGACGTTGTGGGGGGCAAGTTAGGGGTTAATAGATATAATACAGGGGTCGGCGGTGTTAGGGGCAGCAGATTAGGGGTACATAAGTATAACGTAGGTGGCGGTCGGCAGATTAGGGGTTAAAATTTTTAATCGAGTGTCGGCGATGTGGGGGGACCTCGGTTTAGGGGTACATAGGTAGTTTATGGGTGTTAGTGTACTTTAGGGTACAGTAGTTAAGAGCTTTATAAACCGGCGTTAGCCAGAAAGCTCTTAACTCCTGCTATTTTCAGGCGGCTGGAATCTTGTCGTTAGAGCTCTAACGCTCACTGCAGAAACGACTCTAAATACCGGCGTTAGGAAGATCCCATTGAAAAGATAGGCTACGCAAATGGCGTAGGGGGATCTGCGGTATGGAAAAGTCGCGGCTGTAAAGTGAGCGTTAGACCCTTTAATCACTGACTCCAAATACCAGCGGGCGGCCAAAACCAGCGTTAGGAGCCTCTAACGCTGGTTTTGACGGCTACCGCCGAACTCTAAATCTAGGCCTATGTCTGTTATTTCTCCTTCTAGTAAACATAAAAAATCTTTTAAAACT
This sequence comes from Bombina bombina, assembly GCF_027579735.1. Classification (NCBI taxonomy): domain Eukaryota; kingdom Metazoa; phylum Chordata; class Amphibia; order Anura; family Bombinatoridae; genus Bombina; species Bombina bombina. The sequence goes on along the minus strand of NC_069503.1, from coordinate 1,042,444,076 downwards.
TCTCTCCCTACAGATGAATTTTTAACTGAACATCATCATTCTGATTCTGATGATTCCTCTGGTTCAGAGGATTCTGTCTCAGAGGTTGATGCTGATAAATCTTCATATTTATTTAAAATGGAATTTATTCGTTCTTTGCTTAAGAAGTCCTAATTGCTTTAGAAATAGAGGATTCTGGTCCTCTTGATACTAAATCTAAACGTTTAAATAAGGTTTTTAAAACTCCTGTAGTTATTCCAGAAGTTTTTCCTGTCCCTGATGCTATTTCTGCAGTAATTTCCAAAGAATGGGATAATTTGGGTAATTCATTTACTCCTTCTAAACGTTTTAAGCAATTATATCCTGTGCCGCCTGACAGATTAGAATTTTGGGACAAGATCCCTAAAGTTGATGGGGCTATTTCTACCCTTGCTAAACGTACTACTATTCCTACGTCAGATGGTACTTCGTTTAAGGATCCTCTAGATAGGAAAATGGAGTCCTTTCTAAGAAAAGCTTATCTGTGTTCAGGTAATCTTCTTAGACCTGCTATATCTTTGGCTGATGTTGCTGCAGCTTCAACTTTTTGGTTAGAAACTTTAGCGCAACAAGTAACACATCGTGATTCTCATGATATTATTATTCTTCTTCAACATGCTAATAATTTTATCTGTGATGCCATTTTTGATATTATCAGAGTTGATGTCAGGTTTATGTCTCTAGCTATTTTAGCTAGAAGAGCTTTATGGCTTAAAACTTGGAATGCTGATATGGCTTCTAAATCAACTTTACTTTCCATTTCTTTCCAGGGTAACAAATTATTTGGTTCTCAGTTGGATTCCATTATTTCAACTGTTACTGGTGGGAAAGGAACTTTTTTACCACAGGATAAAAAATCTAAAGGTAAAAACAGGGCTAATAATTGTTTTCGTTCCTTTCGTTTCAACAAAGAACAAAAGCCTGATCCTTCATCCTCAGGAGCAGTTTCAGTTTGGAGACCTTCTCCAGTCTGGAATAAATCCAAGCCAGCTAGAAAGGCAAAGCCTGCTTCTAAGTCCACATGAAGGTGCGGCCCTCATTCCAGCTCAGCTGGTAGGGGGCAGGTTACGTTTTTTCAAGGAAATTTGGATCAATTCTGTTCACAATCTTTGGATTCAGAGCATTGTTTCAGAAGGGTACAGAATTTGTTTCAAGTTGAGACCTCCTGCAAAGAGATTTTTTCTTTCCCGTGTCCCAGTAAATCCAGTAAAAGCTCAAGCATTTCTGAAATGTGTTTCAGATCTAGAGTTGACTGGAGTAATTATGCCAGTTCCAGTTCCGGAACAGGGGATGGGGTTTTATTCAAATCTCTTCATTGTACCAAAGAAGGAGAATTCCTTCAGACCAGTTCTGGATCTAAAAATATTGAATCGTTATGTAAGGATACCAACGTTCAAGATGGTAACTGTAAGGACTATCTTACCTTTTGTTCAGCAAGGGAATTATATGTCCACAATAGATTTACAGGATGCATATCTGCATATTCCGATTCATCCAGATCACTATCAGTTTCTGAGATTCTCTTTCCTAGACAAGCATTACCAGTTTGTGGCTCTGCCGTTTGGCCTAGCTACAGCTCCAAGAATTTTTACAAAGGTTCTCGGTGCCCTGCTGTCTGTAATCAGAGAACAGGGTATTGTGGTATTTCCTTATTTGGACGATATCTTGGTACTTGCTCAGTCTTTACATTTAGCAGAATCTCATACGAATCGACTTGTGTTGTTTCTTCAAGATCATGGTTGGAGGATCAATTTACCAAAAAGTTCTTTGATTCCTCAGACAAAGGTAACCTTTCTGGGTTTCCAGATGGATTCAGTGTCCATGACTCTGTCTTTAACAGACAAGAGACGTTTAAAATTGATTACAGCTTGTTGAAACCTTCAGTCACAATCATTCCCTTCGGTAGCCTTATGCATGGAAATTCTAGGTCTTATGACTGCTGCATCGGACGCGATCCCCTTTGCTCGTTTTCACATGCGACCTCTTCAGCTCTGTATGCTGAAGCAATGGTGCAAGGATTACACGAAGATATCTCAATTAATATCTTTAAAACCGATTGTTCGACACTCTCTAACATGGTGGACAGATTTCCATCGTTTAATTCAGGGGGCTTCTTTTGTGCTTCCGACCTGGACTGTAATTTCAACAGATGCAAGTCTCACAGGTTGGGGAGCTGTGTGGGGATCTCTGACGGCACAAGGAGTTTGGGAATCTCAGGAGGTGAGATTACCGATCAATATTTTGGAACTCCGTGCAATTTTCAGAGCTCTTCAGTTTTGGCCTCTTCTGAAGAGAGAATCGTTCATTTGTTTTCAGACAGACAATGTCACAACTGTGGCATACATCAATCATCAAGGAGGGACTCACAGTCCTCTGGCTATGAAAGAAGTATCTCGAATTTTGGTTTGGGCGGAATCCAGCTCCTGTCTAATCTCTGCGGTTCATATTCCAGGTGTAGACAATTGGGAAGCGGATTATCTCAGTCGCCAAACGTTGCATCCGGGCGAATGGTCTCTTCACCCAGAGGTATTTCTTCAGATTGTTCAAATGTGGGAACTTCCAGAAATAGATCTGATGGCGTCCCATCTAAACAAGAAACTTCCCAGGTATCTGTCCAGATCCCGGGATCCTCAGGCGGAGGCAGTGGATGCATTATCACTTCCTTGGAAGTATCATCCTGCCTATATCTTTCCGCCTCTAGTTCTTCTTCCAAGAGTAATCTCCAAGATTCTGAAGGAATGCTCGTTTGTTCTGCTGGTAGCTCCGGCATGGCCTCACAGGTTTTGGTATGCGGATCTTGTCCGGATGGCCTCTTGCCAACCGTGGACTCTTCCGTTAAGACCAGACCTTCTGTCACAAGGTCCTTTTTTCCATCAGGATCTGAAATCCTTAAATTTAAAGGTATGGAGATTGAACGCTTGATTCTTGGTCAAAGAGGTTTCTCTGACTCTGTGATTAATACTATGTTACAGGCTCGTAAATCTGTATCTCGAGAGATATATTATAGAGTCTGGAAGACTTATATTTCTTGGTGTCTTTCTCATCATTTTTCCTGGCATTCTTTTAGAATACCGAGAATTTTACAGTTCCTTCAGGATGGTTTAGATAAGGGTTTGTCCGCAAGTTCTTTGAAAGGACAAATCTCTGCTCTTTCTGTTCTTTTTCACAGAAAGATTGCTATTCTTCCTGATATTCATTGTTTTGTACAAGCTTTGGTTCGTATAAAACCTGTCATTAAGTCAATTTCTCCTCCTTGGAGTTTGAATTTGGTTCTGGGAGCTCTTCAAGCTCCTCCGTTTGAACCTATGCATTCATTGGACATTAAATTACTTTCTTGGAAAGTTTTGTTCCTTTTGGCCATCTCTTCTGCCAGAAGAGTTTCTGAATTATCTGCTCTTTCTTGTGAGTCTCCTTTTCTGATTTTTCATCAGGATAAGGCGGTGTTGCGAACTTCTTTTGAATTTTTACCTAAAGTTGTGAATTCCAACAACATTAGTAGAGAAATTGTGGTTCCTTCATTATGTCCTAATCCTAAGAATTCTAAGGAGAAATCGTTGCATTCTTTAGATGTTGTTAGAGCTTTGAAATATTATGTTGAAGCTACGAAATCTTTTCGTAAGACTTCTAGTCTATTTGTTATCTTTTCCGGTTCTAGAAAAGGCCAGAAAGCTTCTGCCATTTCTTTGGCATCTTGGTTGAAATCTTTAATTCATCTTGCCTATGTTGAGTCGGGTAAAACTCCGCCTCAGAGAATTACAGCTCATTCTACTAGGTCAGTTTCTACTTCCTGGGCGTTTAGGAATGAAGCTTCGGTTGACCAGATCTGCAAAGCAGCTACTTGGTCCTCTTTGCATACTTTTACTAAATTCTACCATTTTGATGTATTTTCTTCTTCTGAAGCAGTTTTTGGTAGAAAAGTACTTCAGGCAGCGGTTTCAGTTTGAATCTTCTGCTTATGTTTTTCGTTAAACTTTATTTTGGGTGTGGATTATTTTCAGCAGGAATTGGCTGTCTTTATTTTATCCCTCCCTCTCTAGTGACTCTTGTGTGGAAAGATCCACTTCTTGGGTAGTCATTATCCCATACGTCACTAGCTCATGGACTCTTGCTAATTACATGAAAGAAAACATAATTTATGTAAGAACTTACCTGATAAATTCATTTCTTTCATATTAGCAAGAGTCCATGAGGCCCGCCCTTTTTTTGTGGTGGTTATGATTTTGTATAAAGCACAATTATTCCAATTCCTTATTTTATATGCTTTCGCACTTTTTTATCACCCCACTTCTTGGCTATTCGTTAAACTGAATTGTGGGTGTGGTGAGGGGTGTATTTATAGGCATTTTGAGGTTTGGGAAACTTTGCCCCTCCTGGTAGGAATGTATATCCCATACGTCACTAGCTCATGGACTCTTGCTAATATGAAAGAAATGAATTTATCAGGTAAGTTCTTATATAAATTATGTTTTTGTTATCATCAGCATATAAGTTCAATGGAACCCAAAGGAGGATATATGTTTTCCAAGGGAGAATACATAGATAGAAGATCTAAGAAAGAGCCTTGTTGTCCTCCAACTGAGAGAAGCAAAGGATCAAAGGATATGCTGTTAAAGAAAACTGTAAATGAGCAGTTTGAGTGATAGGGATTGAAATAAAAAACCTTTATATATTTTAATAGAAAACCATTGCTTAAATGTTAGTGAAGAACTCCACTATTTGACTTTATCACACCTTCTGGTTAGGGCACCATTGACTTAGCACTAGAATTATATACTAAATAATTTTTTCAGTGCAACTGCATAAAAGTCTATTATCCAAGGAATTTAGCGCACCAAGACCAAAACTACTGAAGACCAATGTCTCCTGCCGGTTGAACATTACTGGTTTGAGTAAATGGTGACAGATAGAAATACTGAGTTTGTGGCTTGTGCAAGGAAAACAAACACTGTGAATTTAGCTTTCAGAATAAAGTTAAACATGTAGGCCCATATTTATCAAGCTCCGTATGGAGCTTGAAGGGCCGTGTTTCTGGTGAGTCTTCAGACTCGCCAGAAACACAAGTTATGAAGCAGCGGTCTAAAGACCGCTGCTCCATAACCCTGTCCGCCTGCTCTGATGAGGTGGACAGGAATCATCGGAAATCAACCCGATCGAATACGATCGGGTTGACTGACACCTCCCTGCTGGCGTTGCAATGATAAATGCGGAGAGTGTATTGCTCTCTGCATTTAGCGAGGTCTTGCGGACCTGATCCGCAGTGTCGGATCAGGTCCACAAGACCTATGATAAATAGGGGCCATTGTATTTAGGATGGGAACATGTTAAAAAGACACACAGAGAGCTTTATGGCAAATAAAATGATGATCCTGATATATTCATATATGATGTTGGTCCCTTACATCTCTTACATTAGCCTCCCTATGTATGGTTATGTGTAGTTTTAATTTTTCTACCCAACGATACAGTAGCTGTATTGTGTCTACTAACAATTACCATGAGCAAAAGCATTTTTGTACACCAGCTTTACAGTTGCTTAAAAGAAGGATATCACAGTATGCTGTAAGAGATAGTGTGAACATAATTTTTAGATGTTTATGCTGTTGTTGATCGTGTCTACACAGCTTTTAAATTTAATGTCTATTTAACCCCAGTTGCCCAATGTAACATAGTAGATGAGGTTGAAAAAAAACAGAAGTCCATCGAGTTCAACCTATACAAATCTAATATACTTACAAAAAAAAATACAGTTGAGCTTAAATTAATCCCATTAAAAAAGGTTACCCATTTAACACAAGCAATCATATGCAAGTTATTCAAATAGTGAAAGAGATATAATTTATGGGCAGTTGTACAATCCAGCAATCAAAACACACTTTTTCAGTATGTCACAGTACATGTTGGCATTCATGGTTCCCTCAATGAATTGTAGCTCCCCAGTGCTGGCAGCACTCACGCAGGCCCAGATTATGACATTCCCACCACCATGCTTGACTGTAGGCAGGACACACTTGTCTTTGTACTTCTCACCTGGTTCCCGACACACACGCTTGACACCATCTGAACCAAATAAGTTTATCTTGGTCTCATCGAACCACAGGACATGGTTCCTCCAGACAACCTCTGGATATGATGCTGAGCACGTGTACTCAACCTATTTGGTCAACCATAATGAGGCATGTTCTGAGTGGAACCTGTCCTGTGAAACCACTGTATGGTCTTGCCCACCATGCTGCAGCTCAGTTTCAGGGTATTGTCAGTCTTGTGAGAGAGATAACACCAAATTTAACACACCTGCTCCCCATTCACACCTGAGATCTTGTAAAACTAACGAGTCACATGACACCGGGGAGGAAAATGGCTAATTGGGCCCAATTTGGACATTTCCACTTAAGGGTGTACTCACTTTTGTTGCCAATGGTTTAGACATTAATGGCTGTGTATTGAGATATTTTGAGGGGACAGCAAATTTACACTGTTATACAGGCTGTACACTCAATACTTTACATTGTAGCAAAGTATAATTTCTTCAGTGTTGTCACATGAAAAGATATAATATTTACAAAAATTTGAGGGGTGTACTCACTTTTGTGGGATACTGTATATAATACATACATGACAAAATGTACACATAATACAAAAATAATTACAGCTAAAATAAATTCTACTGGTCCATAAAAGAGTGTAATCAATAGTCATGTATCCAAAAGATCAGTAACGCAAATGTGGCCAGAAGTCCAGCAAATAAAAGTCATAAATAAAACCCACTACATGCTGTCATGAAGCACAATTTGTCCGGTGTAGGGGTAAAACACACTTCAAAGCCAATTATCATTTCACCACTTTACAGGCTTCGTCAGAGCTTCACAATATCCTGTACTGGGTTTTACCAACCTCAGGGAACAAACAAGCTATATCACCGGTGACTGCCTAGTCTTATTGGTTCAGGAGCACCAGGGTTGTGCACTGGATATATTCCAGCATTTCCATGGTTTGGATTGGTGAAGGTACCTGTTTACCGACCACGTCTGAGATCCCACCCCTAAGATAGAGCATAGATGAGACCAGAAATCACAGTGGTAAGCAGTATATTTGCAGCCCATACTTTATTTGCTGGACTTCTGTGGATACATGACTATTGATTGCACATTTTGTCATGTATGTATTAGGTGTATTAAATATATGTGCTTAGCTTTTTTGACAATAATTTACCATTAACAAATACAGTAAATGGTCTTGAGGCACGAGTCCTTACTTTCTCTAATTTTTCTATTTTCAGCTGATGTAGATTTGTGACTTTGGTAAGTGAGTCTTTCTGAAGCATTCAGGATATATTGGAGGGGGAGAGACAGTGTTTTGGAAAGCAATTTAGGAGTAGGTTGTTGTAGTCAATACCAGACAAACTGAGGGTATTAAATCAGTATTTTTGTAGTTTCCTGAGTAAGGAAAGAGAGAATTCTGTAAATGTTGGGTAGGTGTGCACAGCAGGGTTTTTTTAAGCACTTGTATATGTGGAGTGAATGTGAGTTCAGGGTCAAGTGTGACACCAAAATAGCGGTCCTGGTATGAGATGTTGTGATAAGAGTCTTTAACTGTAACAGAAATGTCAGGTGTGGGATGTCTAGGAGAGCAGCTCAGTTTTAGACCGGCTGAGTAAGAGGTAGTGTGAAGATATCCGAGAGGAAATTGCAGAGAGACAATTGGTAATCTGGTTGAGCAAAGAGGGAGATATATCAGGAAAGGAAAGATAGATTTTGTTATCATCAGCATATAAGTTCAATGGAACCCAAAGGAGGATATACGTTTTCCAAGGGAGAATACATAGATAGAAGATGTAAGAAAGAGCCTTGTTGTCCTCCAACTGAGAGAAGCAAAGGATCAAAGGATATGCTGTTAAAGAAAACTGTAAATGAGCAGTTTGAGTGATGGGGATTGAAATAAAAAACCTTTATATATTTTAATAGAAAACCATTGCTTAAATGTTAGTGAAGAACTCCACTATTTGACTTTATCACACCTTCTGGTTAGCGCACCATTGACTTAGCACTAGAATGATATACTAAATAAATTTTTCAGTGCAACTGCATAAAAGTCTATTATCCAAGGAATTTAGCGCACCAAGACCAAAACTACTGAAGACCAATGTCTCCTGCCGGTTGAACATTACTGGTTTGAGTAAATGGTGACAGATAGAAATACTGAGTTTGTGGCTTGTGCAAGGAAAACAAACACTGTGAATTTAGCTTTCAGAATAAAGTTAAACATGTAGGCCCATATTTATCAAGCTCCGTATGGAGCTTGAAGGGCCGTGTTTCTGGTGAGTCTTCAGACTCGCCAGAAACACAAGTTATGAAGCAGCGGTCTAAAGACCGCTGCTCCATAACCCTGTCCGCCTGCTCTGATGAGGTGGACAGGAATCGTCGGAAATCAACCCGATCGAATACGATCGGGTTGACTGACACCTCCCTGCTGGCGTTGCAATGATAAATGCGGAGAGTGTATTGCTCTCTGCATTTAGCGAGGTCTTGCGGACCTGATCCGCAGTTTCGGATCAGGTCCACAAGACCTATGATAAATAGGGGCCATTGTATTTAGGATGGGAACATGTTAAAAAGACACACAGAGAGCTTTATGGCGAATAAAATGATGATCCTGATATATTCATATATGATGTTGGTCCCTTACATCTCTTACATTAGCCTCCCTATGTATGGTTATGTGTAGTTTTAATTTTTCTACCCAACGATACAGTAGCTGTATTGTGCCTACTAACAATTACCATGAGCAAAAGCATTTTTGTACACCAGCTTTACAGTTGCTTAAAAGAAGGATATCACAGTATGCTGTAAGAGATAGTGTGAACATAATTTTTAGATGTTTATGCTGTTGTTGATTGTGTCTACACAGCTTTTAAATTTAATGTCTATTTAACCCCAGTTGCCCAATGTAACATAGTAGATGAGGTTGAAAAAAAAAGTCCATCGAGTTCAACCTATACAAATCTAATATACTTACAAAAAAAATACAGTTGAGCTTAAATTAATCCCATTAAAAAAGGTTACCCATTTAACACAAGCAATCATATGCAAGTTATTCAAATAGTGAAAGAGATATAATTTATGGGCAGTTGTACAATCCAGCAATCAAAACACATTGGGCCAGATGACAAGTGGCATTCTAATGATAGCACGGGTCGAGATTCATGATGTTGCCATTTATCAGAGATGGGTTAAGGCTGCCAACATCACTCTAGAACAAACTATACTTTAAATGGAAATCACAAACACGCTAACTTGGGCTCATATTACAAGATGAAAATTATAGGTTACGCTGGAGCAAAACCTGCTCTAGAATATTTAACACAACTTGACACCTAAAGTAAAGTGTAAGGGTTAAAATAAAAGTTGCACAAAACACATCTAAACATATTAAAATAAACAAACACTCATATATAAAAAATTTAATTAAAAAAATAATTTTAATATTAATAAAAAAGATTTTAAAAGGTTTTAAAAGGAATAAGTTTTATGGAAAAGTGTTTGACTTAAAAGGTCTCCAATGTGTGTGTATATATATATATATACAGTATATATATATATATATATATATATATATATGTGTGTATATATATATGTATATATATATATATGTATATATATATATATATATATATATATATATATATATATATATATATATATATATATATATACACAGTATATATCTAAATATGTGTATGTGTATAGAACAAGCTACTGACCTGTGGTTCGTTCCTGGCAGAGCACTTATCTTTCTGTATGTATTTATATTATGATATAAACAGGGTGTGTTTGCACTCTGGTAGCCAGTGAGATTATATATAGATAGAACCTACTGTAGGAGGTGCAAGCAGTCACAAATGTAATGTATACAACTAAAAAAGAAGAAAGTTACATTCACACAACTTGTGAATGTGAAAGCATGACAAGGTTGCACTCCGGTTCAAAATTAAATCTTGTTTATTATATCCCTTGATAAACCAAAAAAAACCTTAATTAAAAAACTGCAAAACACATGTAAATACAAATCCAGGCATGGAAAACAAATATGAATGTTACAATAAAAGAATATCAGAGTTTAGCAAGTACCAGAGAACATAAATGTATAAAACACGCTCTATACCTAAACTCAAAGTGGCTCATATACAACAGTATAATGCAACCCAAAGTATTGGAGCATATAACGCTATTATGATGTTACAATGTTGCAGAGTTCCTAAGGGTGATGGGGGAAACTAGACAAGGACTCCTTGCCCAATGTGCTTAGAGGAATGTGGCTGCACCTCACTGGCAAGGCCAAATGAAGGCTGAAACAATCTTCTAGGGTTGTCATGTTCCTTGTTAAAAGGAGGATTGCCTGGTATTTCGGCGCTGGACTGACCTCACTAGGCGGGATCAGAAAAGCAAAATTGGGCTAAAAGAAGCTGCCCCGTGTGGTAACTCGCCATAGAACAAGCTACTGAGCTATTGTTCATTCCTGGTAGAGCACTTCTCTTTTTGTATGCATTTATATTATAACTCCTGGGTTGTCTACCTAAGGGTGATGGGGGAAACCAGACATGGACTCCTTGCCCAATGTGCTTAGAGGAATGTGGATGCACCTCACTGACGAAGCTCTTGAAGGCTGAAACAATCATCTGTGGTTGTCATGTTCCTTGTTTAAATGAGGATAGCCCGGTATTTCGGTGCTGGATTGACCTTACTAGGCTGTGAAAAGCACAATTGGGCTAAAAGAGGCTGCTCCTGGGTAGTAACTAGGGATAGACAAAAAGAATTTCAACACATTCGTTTGTTTCAAATTTTGAATGTTTGTACAACATTCTAACATTCTTTTGATGTAATATTCAATTCAAATTTTTCTAATAATTCAAATCGATATATTTGTAATTGTATTTTTAATGCTTTCTTTAAATATAATATTTGAATTATGCAATATTCGAAATAGAAACATTAAAATTTATATATACGTATCAATTATGTATCAATTTACTAAATTCACTACCACATGAACTATTGAACTTTTTAATAGTATATTTGAAATTGTGAATGTGGATATTCAATCTAATTATGAACATTCAAAAACAAAAGTAACATTTGAAAACCAGAAATAACATTTGATTACCAAAATTTTAATGGGTTTTCATTCTTATCAACATTTGATTGTCCAAAATTGATTTGCCCATCCCAAGTGGTAACTCACTATAGAACAAACTACTGATTTGTTGTTCGTTCCTGGTAGAGTACTTCTCTTTCTGTATGCATTTATATTATGACCCTGGGTATGTCTCCCTAAAGGTGATGGGGGAAACCAGACGTGGACTTCTTGCCCAGTGTGCTTAGAGGTTGCAACTCACTGATAAGGCCCAATGAGAGCCGAAACGATAGTCTGGGGTTGTCATGTTCCTTGTTCAAAGGAGGATTGCCGGGTATTTTGGAGCTGGACTGATCTTACATGGCGGGATCAGACTGATATACTTCAGGAAAGTTCTCCTCTGTGAAAAGCACAAATGGGCTAAAAAAGGCTGCTCCTTGGTGGTAACTCATCATAGAACAAACTACTGAGCTGTTGTTTGTTCCTGGTAGAGCGCTTCTATTTCTGTATGCATATATAAATATGTATATATATATATATATATATATATAAAATAATCCGCACTCACTGGGTTTAAGTGAAATAAATTTATAGTGATGTTTCGGGGTACAACACCCCTTCCTCAGACCAGGAGGCCAATTTAACAAATGTCTTGCGGATCTGATCCAACACTGCGGATCAGGTCCGCAAGACATCGCTGATTCGTGGCCAATGGGCCGCCAGTAGTGGGTGTCAATCAACCCGATCGTACTCGATCGAGTTGAATTCTGGCGATTCCTGTCCGCCTGCTCAGGGCAGGCGGACAGGGTTATGGAGCAGCAGTCTTTGTGACCGCTGCTCCATAACTTGTGTTTCTGGCGAGTCTGAAGACTTGCCAGAAACACGGGCCATCAAGCTCTGTTCGGAGCTTGATAGATAGGCCCCCAGGAATATATAAGTGTGTGTGTGTACATATGTGTACACTTTTGATCTTTTCCCAGTCAAATACCAAAAAATACACAATATAATTGTAAACTCTGTGCTACTAGAGTGCATGTTAAAAATGGAAATGAAACCCAATTTTTTTTCTTTTATTATTCAGATAGTTTATTACATGTTTACACAAATTTCCAATTTACTTATATTACTAATGCTGCTTCATTAGTTGATGTCCTCTATTGAATGAACAGCAATGCATTACTGGGAGATAGCTGGACACATCAGTAATCCAATTACAAGAGGCATATATGTGCAGCCACCAAACAGCAGCTAGCGCCTGAAGCTACCCAGGTATGCTTTTCAACAAAGGATACCAAGAGAACCAAGCAAATTAGATAATACAAGTCAAATGGAAAGTTATTTAAAATGATACGCTCTATCTGAATTATGAAAGAAAAAAAATGGGTTTCATGTGCCATTAAATTGCTCCATTTTATCTGCCTGCATATTTTGTGATTTTTTTAAGTTTTTAACCGATTTCAAAACACACAAAAAAAGCGGTCTCTTTAACAAATAAATAACACCTAGATTGCGATTTTTGCGCTGCGTCCTTTAATGCTGAAAAAATGGCAATTTCAGCGTAAAAGCAGGAACGCTCTATTGGGAGTCGTGTCGGTATAGCTATACCGCAAGCATTTTAGTCTGTAACGCAACGTCAATCCCGCACTCAAAAAAATGCTTGCGTTACACCCTATACCGACACGATCCATGCCGCCATCTGAGAGCAGTAGTTATGAATTTTGTGTAACTGTTACAAAGTACACTAACACCCATAAACTACCTATTAACCCCTAAACCGAGGCCCTCCCGCATCGCAAACACTGTAATAAACTTATTAACGCCTAATCTGCTGCCCACCCACATCGCCAACACTAAATATCAAATATATTAACCCCTAAACCACCACTCCCTGACATCGCCGCTACTATAATAAAGCTATTAACCCCTATTCCGCCGCTCCCCGACATTGCTGCCACTAAATAAAGTTATTAAACCCTAAACCTCCGACCTCCCACATCTCTGCCACTAAATAAACCTATTAACCCCTAAACAGCCGACCACCAACATCGCAAAACACTAAATTAAACTATTAACCCCTAAACCTAACACCCCCCTAAATTTAAATTCAAATTACAATTTAACTCTATTTAAATAAATAAAAACTTACCTGTGAAATAAAAATAAACCTAGCAAACTATAAATTAACCTAACATAACTATTCTATTAAAAAAAAAATCTACCAATTAAAATATCTAAATTACAAATTTAAAAAACCTAACACGATGAAAAAAAATAAAAAATCTAAATTACAACTAAAAAAACCCAAACCCTATGAAAAATTTTAAAAATCTAAGTTTACCAAAAGTAATAACTTGTAGAAAAGGAATATCCACACTTTGGATATAATTACAACTAAAAAAACAAATCCTATGAAAATTTTTAAAAATCTAACGCCTAGATTTAGAGTTTTGCGTTAGCCGTCAAAACCAGCGTTAAGGGGTCCTAACGCTGCTTTCTTTCATGTAATTAGCAAGAATCCATGAGCTAGTGACGTATGGGATATACATTCCTATCAGGAGGGGCAAAGTTTCCCAAACCTCAAAATGCCTATAAATACACCCCTCACCACACCCACAATTCAGTTTTACAAACTTTGCCTCCCATGGAGGTGGTGAAGTAAGTTTGTGCTAGATTCTACGTTGATATGCGCTTCGCAGCAGGCTGAAGCCCGGTTTTTCTTCTCAGAGTGCAGTGAATGTCAGAGGGATGTGAAGAGAGTATTGCCTATTTGAATACAATGGTCTTCCTCTAGGGGATCTATTTCATAGGTTCTCTGTTCTGATTTCTTCTCCTACCTCCCTTTTCAGATCGACGATATACTCTTATATACCATTACCTCTACTGATTCTCTTTTCAGTACTGGTTTGGCTATCTACTATATGTAGATGAGTGTCCTGGGGTAAGTAAGTCTTATTTTTTGTGACACTCTAAGCTATGGTTGGGCACTTTATATGTAAAGTTCTAAATATATGTGTTTAAACTTATATTTGCCATGATTCAGGATAATCAGTATTTCTTCATTCAGACTGTCAGTTTCATTATTTGGGATAATGCATATGAATAAATATTTTTTTCTTACCTTGAAAATTTTCAATTGACTTTTTTTCCCTGCGGGCTGTTAGGCTCGCGGGGGCAGAAAATGCTTCATTTTATTGCGCAAAATTTTGTCATTTCCGGCGCCGTAATTGACGCCGGAAGTTTGTTCGTAGTTACGTCATTTTTTGATGCATGTGTATTCAGACGTTTTTTTGCGCCAAAAAATGTGGGCGTTGTTTTCGGCATCAGAGGATGTGGCATCATACTTGGCGCCAAAAATAATGGGCGTTGTACTTGGCGCCAATAATGTGGGCGTCATACTTGGCGCCAAAAAATGTGGGCGTCATATTTTGTTCCACTTTTTCTCACATTATTTAAGTCTCACTTTTTTGTTGCTTCTGGTTGCTAGAGGCTTGTTTATTTTGCATTTTTTCCCATTCCTGAAACTGTCATTTAAGGAATTTGATAATTTTGCTTTATATGTTGTTTTTTCTATTACATATTGCAAGATGTCACAACCTGACCCTGGATCAGAATCTACTACTGGAAAGACGCTGCCTGATGCTGGTTCTACCAAAGTTAAGTGCATTTGTTGTAAACTTGTAGTAACTGTTCCTCCGGCTGTAGTTTGTGTTAGTTGCCATGATAAACTTTCCAATGCAGATAATGTCTCCATTAGTAATAATCCTTTACCTGTTCCTTCAACATCTAATGTTCAGGATGTTCCTGTTAATGTAAAAGAATTTGTTTCTAATTCTATTAGGAAGGCTCTGTCTGTTATTCCTCCTTCCAGTAAACGTAAAAGGTCTTTTAAAACTTATCATATTTCGGATGAATTTTTAAGTGACCGCCATCATTCTGACTTATCTGTCTCTGATGAGGATCTATCTGGTTCAGAAGATTCTGCCTCAGATATTGATACTGATAAATCTTCATATTTGTTTAAGATGGAGTTTATTCGTTCTTTACTTAAAGAAGTGTTGATTGCATTAGATATGGAGGAGTCTAGTCCTCTTTTTAAACCTCATGTAGTTATTCCTGAAGTTTTTCCAGTCCCTGATGCTATTTCAGAAGTGATTTCTAGGGAATGTAATAGTCTGGGTACTTCATTTACTCCTTCTCCAAGGTTTAAGAAATTGGACCCTGTGCCATCTGATAGATTAGAGTTTTGGGACAAAATCCCCAAAGTTGATGGGGCTATCTCTACTCTTGCTAAACGTACTACTATTCCTACGGCAGATAGTACTTCCTTTAAGGATCCTTTAGATAGGAAGCTTGAATACTTTCTAAGGAGAGCTTATTTATGTTCAGGTAATCTTCTTAGACCTGCTATTTCTTTGGCTGATGTTGCTGCAGCTTCCACTTTCTGGTTGGAGGCTTTAGCGCAACAAGTATCAGACCACAATGCTTATAGCATTGTTAAACTTCTTCAACATGCTAATAACTTTGTTTGTGATGCCATTTTTTATATCATTAGAATTGATGTCAGGTATATGTCTTTAGCTATTTTAGCTAGAAGAGCTTTATGGCTTAAAACTTGGAATGCAGATATGACTTCTAAGTCAACATTGCTTTCTCTCTCTTTCCAAGGTAATACATTATTTGGTTCTCAGTTGGATTCAATAATTTCAACTGTTACTGGGGGGAAGGGAGCATTTTTGCCTCAGGACAAAAAATCTAAAGGTAAATATAGGGCTGTTAATCGTTTTCGTTCCTTTCGTCAGAATAAGCAGCAGAAGCCTGACCCTTCCTCTAAAGGAACGGTCTCCGTTTGGAAACCTTCTCCAGTCTGGAATAAATCCAAGCCTTTTAGAAAGTCAAAACCAGCTCCCAAATCCGCATGAAGGTGCGGCCCTCATTCCAGCACAGCTGGTAGGGGGCAGGTTACGATTTTTCAAAGATGTTTGGATCAATTCGATTCACAATCTTTGGATTCAGAACATTTTTTCACAAGGGTACAGAATAGGTTTCAAGGTAAGGCCGCCTGTGAGGAGATTTTTTCTCTCACGCATTCCAGTAAATCCAGTGAAGGCTCAGGCATTTCTGAAATGTGTTTCAGACCTAGAGTCGGCTGGGGTAATTATGCCAGTTCCAGTTCTGGAACGGGGTCTGGGGTTTTACTCAAATCTATTCATTGTACCAAAGAAGGAGAATTCCTTCAGACCAGTTCTGGATCTAAAAATATTGAATCGTTATGTAAGGATACCAACATTCAAAATGGTGACTATAAAATGGTGACTATAAGGACTATTCTGCCTTTTGTTCAGCAAGGGCATTATATGTCTACAATAGACTTACAGGATGCATATCTTCATATTCCAATTCATCCAGATCACTATCAGTTTCTGAGATTCTCTTTTCTAGACAAGCATTACCAGTTTGTTGCTCTTCCGTTTGGCCTAGCAACAGCTCCAAGGATCTTTTTGAAGGTTCTCGGTGCCCTTCTCTCTGTAATCAGAGAACAGGGTATTGCGGTATTTCCTTATTTGGACGATATCTTGGTACTTGCTCAGTCTTTACATTCTGCAGAATCTTATACGAATCAACTTGTGTTGTTTCTTCAAAGACATGGTTGGAGGATCAATTTACCAAAGAGTTCCTTGATTCCTCAGACAAAGGTAACCTTTTTGGGTTTCCAAATAGATTCAGTGTCCATGACTTTGTCTCTAACAGAAAAGAGATGTCTGAAATTGGTTTCAGCTTGTCGAAACCTTCAGTCTCAATTGTTCCCTTCGTAGCATTGTGCATGTAAAACCTCTCCAGCTTTGTATGCTTAAGCAGTGGTGCAGGGATTATACAAAGATATCACAATTAATATCCTTAAATCCCAATGTTCGATCTTCTCTAACTTGGTGGTTGAATCACCATCGTTTAATTCAAGGGGCTTCTTTTGTTCGTCCAACCTGGACTGTGATCTCAACAGATGTGAGTCTTTCAGGTTAGGGAGCTGTATGGGGATCTCTGACAGCGCAGGGGGTTTGGGAATCTCAGGAGGCGAGATTACCAATCAACATTTTGGAACTCTGTGCGATTTTCAGAGCTCTTCAGTTCTGGCCTCTTCTGAAGAGAGAATCGTTTATTTGTTTTCAGACAGACAATGTCACAACCGTGGCGTATGTCAATCATCAAGGTGGGACTCACAGTCCTCAAGCTATGAAAGAAGTATCTCGGATACTTGTATGGGCGGAATCCAGCTCCTGTCTAATTTCTGCGGTTCACATCCCAGGTGTAGACAATTGGGAAGCAGATTATCTCAGTCGCCAGACGTTACATCCGGGCGAATGGTCTCTTCACCCAGAGGTATTTCTTCAGATTGTTCAAATCTGGGGACTTCCAGAAATAGATCTGATGGCCTCTCATCTAAACAAGAAACTTCCCAGGTATCTGTCCAGATCCAGGGATCCTCAGGCGGAAGCAGTGGACGCGTTGTCGCTTCCTTGGAATTATCATCCTGCCTATATCTTTCCGCCTCTAGTTCTTCTTCCAAAAGTGATTTCCAAAATTCTAATGGAGCGTTCGTTTGTACTGCTGGTGGCTCCAGCATGGCCTCACAGGTTTTGGTATGCGGATCTCTTTCGGATGGCCAGTTGCCAACCTTGGACACTTCCGTTAAGACCAGACCTTCTATCTTAAGGCCCATTTTTCCATCAGGATCTCAAATCATTAAATTTGAAGGTATGGAAATTGAACGCTTGATTCTTAGTCATAGAGATTTCTCTGACTCAGTGATTAATACTATGTTACAGGCTCGTAAATCGGTGTCTAGGAAGATTTATTATCGAGTCTGGAAGACTTACATTTCTTGGTGTTCTTCTCATAAATTCTCTTGGCATTCTTTTAGAATTCCTAGAATTTTACAGTTTCTTCAGGATGGTTTCGATAAGGGTTTGTCTACAAGCTCTCTGAAAGAACAAATCTCTGCTCTTTCTGTTCTTTTTCACAGAAAGATCGCTAATCTTCCTGATATTCATTGTTTTGTACAGGCTTTGGTTCGTATCAAACCTGTCATTAAGTCAATCTCTCCTCCTTGGAGTCTTAATTTGGTTCTGAGGGCTTTACAGGCTCCTCCATTTGAACCTATGCATTCTCTGGATATTAAATTACTTTCTTGGAAAGTTTTATTCCTTTTGGCCATCTCTTCTGCTAGAAGAGTTTCTGAATTATCTGCTCTTTCTTGTGAATCTCCTTTTCTGATTTTTCATCAGGATAAGGCGGTGTTGCGGACTTCTTTTCAATTTTTACCTAAGGTTGTGAATTCTAACAACATTAGTAGAGAAATTGTTGTCCCTTCATTGTGTCCTAATCCTAAGAATTCTCTGGAAAGATCTTTACATTCTTTGGATGTAGTAAGAGCTTTGAAATATTATGTTGAAGCTACTAAAGATTTTCGAAAGACTTCTAGCCTATTTGTTATCTTTTCGGGTTCCAGGAAAGGTCAGAAGGCTTCTGCCATGTCTTGGTTAAAGTCTTTGATTAATCATGCTTATGTGGAGTCGGGTAAGTCCCCGCCTCAAAGGATTACGGCTCATTCTACTAGGTCAGTTTCTACTTCCTGGGCTTTTAGGAATGAAGCTTCTGTTGATCAGATTTGCAAAGCAGCAACTTGGTCTTCTTTGCATACTTCTACTAAATTCTACCATTTTGATGTTTTCTCTTCTTCTGAAGCAGTTTTTGGTAGAAAAGTACTTCAGGCAGCTGTTTCAGTTTGATTCTTCTGCTTATAATTTCAGTTTTTTTCATTATAAAGATTAAAACTTTTGATTTGGGTTGTGGATTATTTTTTCAGCGGAATTGGCTGTCTTTATTTTATCCCTCCCTCTCTAGTGACTCTTGCGTGGAAGTTCCACATCTTGGGTATCTGCTATCCCATACGTCACTAGCTCATGGACTCTTGCTAATTACATGAAAGAAAACATAATTTATGTAAGAACTTACCTGATAAATTCATTTCTTTCATATTAGCAAGAGTCCATGAGGCCCACCCTTTCTGTGGTGGTTATGATTTTTTTGTATAAAGCACAATTATTCCAATTCCTTATTTTATTTTTATTTTTTAAATCTTTTTATTGAGAGAGCGGTAAACATGCAAATACAAACAAACATCTCCATGGTACAGTATAAAAGTCACTTAAGCATTCTATACAGTATAAGTGCAATAGTATGTTTACAGTGTGGGACCTTCCCGGCCCTTTTTACTCAACATATCTTGATTATAAACAATAATTCCATGTTATAGTCCAAACAAACTGTCAACATGATAAAAGGTTCACATGGATACTGCTCTCAAACTTTTCTCTTTTCTTCCCGTTCCCCCCCCATCCACCCCACCTCCCTCCCATACCCCCCCGCCCATGTGGAGAGTAAAACTTCTCTCCCCATTATCTTGAACCCAACTGACCTACAAGGCAAGAGCTTCGTAGGTGCCCCACCCATGAAAAAAAAAAAAAAAAAAAAAACTACTCCCCCCCTTATATTCAACAAGTATACAGTGCCTAGGGTGTTCTATTCCTGGTATCTCACTCGATGGTCCGGTGCGGGGAAAAAAAAAAAAAAAAAAAAAAGGGGGTGAGCAGGGTGTGAAAACAGAGAGCAAGGGAAGGGACAAGCAGATGGGACAACCTTCAATGTCTAAGCTTTAGGCATCTAAGTGATTCCATTCCCCTCTCAGAGAGTCTTCCAGAAATGTTACAGTATTACGGAAAGGGATTAGAACTTGTCTTTGTACTTCTAATTCGAACGTTAATATCAATCTACGCCATTTTCGAAGAAATGGATTTAGCCTACTTCCCACGTCTATTCTAACATCTACTTGTTCTGTAAATAGTTGGGTTCTCAGCATATTTCGAAAGTAAGCTATTGAGGGGGTCTGGGCAACTGTCCAATGTTTGAGTATGCATTTTCTAGCTAGTAATATCAGTAGCGTCAATTCAGAATCAAGTTGCCTATGGTGTTGCTCCCAGTCCAAAAACAATATCATCTGAGGTGTAAAGTCAATATTTATGCCCAGCTTTTTCCTAACCCAATATTGTAGTTTTTCCCAAAACTGTCTAATCTTGGGGCAACCCCAGATGCAGTGCAATAGGTCTGGCGACTCCATTGAACACTTGGTACATCTGTTCGGCCAATCAGGTATCCACTTGGCAAGACACTTAGGGGTCATATATGCCCTATGCAGAAATCTAATTTGTGTCTCCCGTAGGTTTGCCGATAGAGTGGCTTTTCTAGTTTTCTCCAGTCCTCTCCGGGCCTCTTCCCACGTGATCTCTTGAAATCCCTCCCTCTGCCAGCCCTTTAAAAGTTCTGGTTGCAGCAGTTGTAGTCTTTTTTGTATCAAAGTTTGATAGATCCCTGATAAAAAGAAGCATCCCATCTTAAATAAAGTTTGTGATACTCGGAATGGTGAGCCTTCCCAGAAATCCGGTCTATCTCTGGTTAGAGTGTCCACATAATGACGTGCCTGCAGGTATGCATAAAAGTGGGTGTTTGGCAAATTGTATTCTCTCTGTAGTGTCGCGAAGGATTTTATGGTTTTCAGTAGTGGGTCCACCAGTGATCCCACATTTTTCAGCCCAAGCGCCTCCCAAGCGCGAAACGGTTTCGTATCCATACCTGCAGGAAAATCTGGGTTACCACTTAGTGGTAAAAAGGCAGAGCCTAGACTCATTTTGCCTAGAAATTTGTGAGCTAGGTGCCAGGCCCTTAGCGGGTCCTGATATATAAAATTCCCCTCCAATGTCCCAACCATATTTGATTTTGGCATGTGTGGCAAGTATGCCAAGGCTATACCTCCCAAAGCCGCCCGTTCCAGGTTATCTCTATAAAAGTGAGCCAAGCTCACCTGCCAGTCCACAACTAAGCGGATCAGGGCCGCCCAATTGTAGAGTTTGAAATCTGGCAGCGACAGACCCCCATGTAGGTAGTTCAGAGTTAATTTATCTGCTGCAATACGCGGTCTACCACCCCGCCACAAGAAGAAACGCATTGCAGAGTTCAACTCTTTCACATTCGCCTTAGAGAGTAGTAACGGTAGCATGTGCATAGGGTATAAAAGCCGTGGGAGAATAACCATTTTCAAAAGGCTAACCCTTCCCATCAAAGATATCGGAAGGGATTTCCAACTTCTCATCTGCCCACACAGTTTTGCACATAAAGGAGTCAAATTAATTGCATACAGTTTATTGGGGTTCACATGGATCTGTATTCCTAAATAAGTGATCATTTGGTTTGCTACCGCGAATGGGTAGTCATGGCCTTGGTTCTCTCCCTTATGCAACCAGAGAATTTCTGACTTTTGCATGTTGGCTTTGTATCCCGCGAATGCCCCAAAGTCTGACAATGTTTGCACAATTGATGGTATATGGGTTTTTGGTTCTTGAACAAATAGCAGCATATCATCCGCATACAATGCGAGATGTTGAGGGTGCCCAGCTATGTCAATCCCCGGGAATATTTGACGCAGTTTAACTGCCAACGGCTCCAGTGGCAGGTTGAACAGCAAGGGAGACAGGGGGCATCCCTGTCTCGTGCCCCTGTGCAAAGCAATATCTGATGAGTAAAGATGGTTAGAACATATATTGGCTATGGGGGAGGAATACAGATTTTTTACAAATGCCGTAAAGGGCCCAGAAAAGTTAAATCTAGCCAATGTGTGGAATAAATGGCCCCATTCTACCCTGTCAAAGGCCTTCTCTGCGTCTAATGACAGCAGGAAGGCCTCTGGGATTTGATCCCCCTCTCTAGAATGTTTCCTATTCCAGAAATGATGTAAAACTTGCAGGATTCTGCGTACATTCACTACCGATGATCTTGCCATCACGAAACCAGTCTGGTCTTCATGAATCAAGTCTGGTAACACAAATTTAAGACGCTCCGCTAGTAGTTTTGTTAAGATCTTATAGTCAGAGTTCAGTAGTGAGATTGGTCTATAAGATTCAGTAAGCAGGGCATCCTTGCCTGCTTTGGGGATAAGAGTAATATGGGCGGCCGTGAAAGTCGCAGCCGGCCTGCTTTCCTCTGTGAAATAATTGGTAAACAGGTCAGTGAGCACTGGTGTTACTCTTGTTTTCAGTATCCTATAGAACTCAATGGGCAACCCATCCGGGCCTGCCGCTTTACCCAAATTTAAGGTCATAATCGTCCTGTCCACTTCTTCCCTCGTAATTGGTGCATTTAACTGAGTCAATTGCGCCTCCGTTATCTGTGGGAGTTCAATAGAGCTCCAAAATGCCCGCCTCTTTTCTTCTGAATCACACTGTTTGCTAGTGTAGAGCTCAGAGTAATAGGCAGCGAAGGCTTCCACAATCCTTTCAGGATCTTTCACTACAGTGCCCTTATGTTTAATGGCTGCAATAAAACGAGTGGAGGATTTTAGATTAACCAGGGAGGCTAAAAACCTGCCCGATTTATCTCCGTATCGGTAATATTTGCCCCTAGTTCGCAGGAGAGTTTGTGAGGCCTGATATGCCAGCATCGCATCATACTCTTTTTTAGTGGCTAAGTATTGTCTGTGGTGTATCAGTGTCATGTCAGATCTATACAGGCCATAGTGGGTTGTCAACTTCTCTCTCAAATTCTCCAGCCTCTCTGTTTGCAGTTTCTTCCTGCGAGATAAGAAGGCCAAAATATCTCCCGTAAGAACTACCTTGGCTGTTTGCCAAAAGAGCTCCGGGGTCGACGCATGCTGTGCGTTGTTGGCTTGGTAGTCATCCCAAGCACTTTCCATGTATTGTTGGAACTCTTGAGAGGTCAGCAAGTACTGCGGGAACCTGAGAGCCCTGCGATTGCTGGATCTAGGCAAGGTGTCCAAGAAAAGACCTACAGGGGCATGGTCAGAGACCACAATTTCTCCGATTTTAACATCCACTGTTTGGGGGATTAGGGAGTTCGAAATCAGGAATAGATCTATGCGAGACATGGTAGGAGAGGCCCGGGAGAGACACGTGAAATCTCTACCATCTGGATTCAGCTTTCGCCAGATATCAACAACATCCAGCGAGGACATCAATGTTTGGAATGTTTTTAGTTCAAATTTGGTGTTGATCCTAGGTTGTGCCCCGACCAAGTGTCTTGTGGGATCCCTAAGCCTGTCACAATGGGGATTAGGGGCCAGGTTGAAGTCTCCTCCTATTATAAGAGGGGTGTCTAAAAAGGGGGTTAGTAAGTCAATCAAATTGTTCCAGAATGTCTTGTCCTTAGTATTGGGAGCATATATATTACACAATGTGTACTTTTTACCGGCAATGGTAACCCGGGCTATAACATATCGCCCTTCAGTGTCTGTCAGTACTGTCACGTCCCCAACCTCTAGTTTCTTCCCGAATAAAATAGCCACCCCTCTACTGGAAGATTTATAGGAAGCAAATTCGACCCTCCCAACCCAATCCGTTTTTAATTTCAAGTGTTCTGAGTCAGTAAGGTGCGTCTCCTGCAGAAACGCAATATCTGCCCCCTTCTTCCTAAGTTGAGTTAATATAGTTTTTCTTTTTATCGGGGAGTGTATACCCCTTACATTCCAAGAGTAAATACTAAATGTCAATGGTTTTCAGGAACCTCTGTGTGCTCAGGGGTATGACAGATAAAGGAAGAGAGGGAGGGGGAAAGAAGGGGGAAGGAGAGAGAAAAAGGAAAAAAAAAAAAAAAAAAAAAATTATTTCCTACCAGCCTCCGCACCGGCCCATCATGTCCAAGGAACACATGTATCCTTACTGTCGAGGCGCAACCTGCAACGAGCAGTATCAAAAAATAACATATTATAAACCAAATTTTGCTATATATAAAACCCTTATATTTAAGGAGTATGTTTCCTCCTTTATGAACATCACCTTTCCATACGTTACAGATAATAAACATTAACACCAGGAGGGGGGAGAATGCAAAGAAGCTGTTAATACATTTTCCTGTCATCATATTGTATGTAACTTTTCCCCTCTGTTGTTTCACCCCGTCTGTAATATAGGTTAGCAGGTGAGTAATGCATTTGAACAGGACACAACTTTTGAACATAACTCGTCCTATCTGAACCATAACTACTAACCAAAGCAACCCTATAAGATCCATGTCGTAAATAGAGGCGCTGCTATCTGTACTCCCCAACTGGAGTAAGCTTTTTTGCCTATTAGCACACTCCATTAACATTTCTAAACCTTAAGAGATATGTTCCCCTCACAGATCATTCCTTTAACCCTCCCCCACCCCCTAGCAGGGACAGGGCTCCTAGAGCCATCTTCAGCATCCAAGTACTCTTGTGCAGCTTGTGGTGATTCAAAAAATTTAGGCCCTCTGTGGGTTACTATCTTTAGTTTGGCGGGGAAGAGCAAGAATGCCTGCCTACCCTCTCTGTGTAATCTAGAGCATAATGCTGAGAACTCCCTGCGCTTCTTTACCAGATCTGCCGAATAATCCTGAAACAACAGGATCCTAGAATTTTCATACAGCACTTCATCCATTTTCCTATACGCCCTGAGAACAGCCATTTTAGTTTGAAAGTGTAAAAATTTTATCATTACAGGCCTCGCCTGCGCATTACGATCCATGGCCGGTCTCTCAGGGCCCACTCTGTGCGCTCTCTCTACGCTATGCACTAAAGCAGTTGCGGGAATCCCTAACAGGGGGGGAGGGTAGTTTCAACAAATTTCAAAATGTCATTCGCTTTTACACATTCAGGCAACCCTATCAGGCGAACATTATTCCGCCGAGATCTGTTTTCTAGATCATCTATCCTTTGTTGAAGGACTGTGGTATGTTTCTCTAACGCCACTATTTTACTGGAGTGGACATTTTGTGTGTCTTCCACATCAGAGACCCTATTCTCAACCTCTGATACCCTAGTCGAGAATTGTTTAACCTCTTCTGCAAGAGTATCAACCCCCTTCTGGAGGTTCTCTATTTTTGGTAAAAATAGGGTAGATATTTGCTTGACTATTGGGTGGGGGTCAAGGGTATAATTTTCCTGAAAAACATCACTGGTTGAGGCCTGGGTACCCATATCAGATCCCACTTTATTTCTGCGTTCTGAATTTTTATTCCTATGCGCCATGCTATTTGGTATTAGGAATTTCTCCATACAATTTCTAGCCACCTATTTCCCAGTCAGTGACTCAACAAATCTCATCTATGTGCGACAATAGTTTGCAACCTGTCACTATTATTTCTCAGTGCTGAAAAGTTGACAAAAAAAAAAGATATTGCTCTCTCTCTCTATGGCAAGTCAGACAGAACTCAGCATATATATAGAAAGTTATCAGTTAGCATGGTAATATCACAAAGCACAATTGCGGCTCAAATGAGACATATACATCTGTCAGTTGCTTACAAGTGTCTAGTAGTGAACCTGCAATGTAAGAATAGGTTAATTAGTGAGCACTTCCCAACCAGTGCTCTGACTTATAACACACAGTTCTATAACAAGTCTGGCGAATCTCAGCATTGATATATAAAGTTATCAGTTAATAGGACAATAAACCATGGCACATTTATAGTACAATTGAAATCTATACATCTATCAGTTGTTTGCAAATGACTATTTCTGAGCCTGCAGGAGGAGAAAAAATAAGATTAGTTAGAGAGCCTTTCCCCTCTAATACTCCAACTCATTGCACCATGTGGAAGAAATTAGAGAGTCTATAATGAAAAGTCCCTTCTATATGTAATGGTCGCCTTTCAGGTTGTGCTGCGTTGTGAGAAGACCCCTGTAATGTTAGCACAGTTCTTTTCCAAAAGATCAGAGGGTATCTTCCCTTTGCATGCACATGAGAGTCAAATATATAACAGGAGCCCCTGTTCAAACAGGCCTACTGCATGGAACTGTCCCAAATAGAGCCAGGTAGTCTGCCCCTGTTATGCAAGATGGAGATCCTCAAATATATCAGGAATCATATGCTCAGTCACCCCTGGATAATGGACCTATCAGTTCTTTTACAGGGGGTCGTTATAGGATCTTGTGTATTCCCCCAACGAGTTCCCAAAGTCACTATTCAGCCTCCGTTAACACTAAGTGTTCTCTTTTTTTTCTTTCTTCTGCCACCTACTTCCTCCCAGATTGGCCTCAAGCAAGGGTAAAAGTTAAAAGTTAAGGTTGACACTACCCAGGGAGAGCATTAACTCACCGGCTTACCGACATCTGTCTCCGGTCAGTGTTCCTCAGCTCTCAGTTGCAATCAGGCCCTGAATGTTTTTGCTTTCCCAGCACAGCCTTGGAAAGATAGCGGCTGTACAAGTCGGTAGGTGGGCTTCTACTCTGTATCCTGCTCCTGTGCAATAAAATATCTGGCAGCCTAATCTGCTGTGTCTTCACTCACCCGGTCAGCCAGTTCGTGTTTGCGGGCCCTGGACAGTTGCACAGTTTTCGGGCCACGTGGTCGCCCGGTAAGATCCCACTGGTCTCAGGGTGGCTTGGCGGGGGTCCGATAATTCGATCACTCGTAGCGACTAGCTGTCAGCTTCACTGTAGTTTGGCGGGCCAGTTCAGGGATGCACCTCACCAAGCAGGGTCTCTTCACACCGTCTCCTTCTTTGTAGCGCGCCAATATGGCCGCCGCGTGCACGGACCTTTCAACCACCGGGTCCCTTAGATAGTTAAATGTTGCACTTCGGTGGGGGCAGTTGTTACAGCCAGCCTCTCTGTAGCCCAGACACGGTCCCTGTCAAGGGCAAATAGGCTCGGGCAGCGAAATTGGGGCAAAAAATCCACCCTTAATAGCAAGGTTGCACGGAGCTCTGTACTAGAGCTGCTATCTCCAAGCCCGCCCACCGGAAGTCCCCCAATTCCTTATTTTTGATGCTTTCGCTCCTTTCTTATCACCCCACTTCTTGGCTATTCGTTAAACTGAATTGTGGGTGTGGTGAGGGGTGTATTTATAGGCATTTTGAGGTTTGGGAAACTTTGCCCCTCCTGGTAGGAATGTATATCCCATACGTCACTAGCTCATGGACTCATGCTAATATGAAAGAAATGAATTTATCAGGTAAGTTCTTACATAAATTATGTTTTTTACCGCCCGCTGGTATTTAGAGTCAGCCAGGAAAGGGTCTAACGCTCACTTTCCAGCCGTGACTTTTCCATACCGCAGATCCCCTTACGCCAATTGCGTATCCTATCTTTTCAATGGGATCTTCCTAACGCCGGTATTTAGAGTCTTGGCTGAAGTGAGCAGTAGACCCTCTACCGACAAGACTCCAGCCGCAGAAAAAAGTCAGGAGTTAAGAGCTTTATGGGCTAACGCCGGTTTATAAAGCTCTTAACTACTGTGCTCTAAAGTACACTAACACCCATAAACTACCTATGTACCTCTAAACCGAGGCCCCCTTTTAAGGGCTGGTAAAAGAGATGATTTTTTGTAATTTAGTATAGGGTAGGGAATTTTATTATTTTGGGGGGCTTTTTTTTATTTTATTAGGGGGATTAGATTAGGTGTAATTAGTTTAAAATATTGTAATTTCTTTTTTATTTTCTGTAAATTAGTGGGGGGGGTTTCTTCGTAATTTAGTTTATTTAATTTAATTGTATTTAATTGTAGGTAGTTTATGTAATTAATTTAATTATAGAGTAGTGTTAGGTGTAATTGTAACTTAGGTTAGGGTTTATTTTACAGGTAAATTTTTATTTATTTTAGCTAGGTAGTTATTAAATAGTTAATAACTATTTAATAACTATTGTACCTAGTTAAAATAAATAAAAAGTTGCCTGTAAAATAAAAATAAATCCTAAAATAGCTATAATGTAATTATTAGTTATATTGTAGCAATATTAGGGTTTATTTTACAGGTAAGTATTTAGTTTCAAATAGGAATCATTTATTTAATTATAGCAATTTTATTTAGATTTATTAAAAATAGATTTAAGTTAGGGGGTGTTAGGGTTAGGGTTAGACTTAGGTTTAGGGGTTAATACATTTAATATAGTAGCGGCGACGTTGGGTGCGGCAGATTAGGGGTTAATAATTGTAGGTAGGTGTCGGCGATGTTAGGGACGGCAGATTAGGGGTTAAAAAAAATTATTCTAGTGTTTGCGAGGCGGGAGTGCGGCGGTTTAGGGGTTAATACATTTATTAAAGTGGCGGCGATGTCCGGTCGGCAGATTAGGGGTTAAAAAGTTTTTTATAGTGTTTGCGATGTGGGGGGCCTCGGTTTAGTGGTTCATAGGTAGTTTATGGGTGTTAGTGTACTT